>NC_061120.1:188211130-188321500 GCF_002878395.1 Capsicum annuum | reverse complement strand
AGGGTGATATAGTAAATTCACGAGTGAAGCAGCTGAAGCAGGTATGTCGTCCACAAGCTGTTTGCTTCAGCTGCTTTATTGGCACTTATATATAAGTAATAGATATTAATTAAACTTGTATTATTACTTCATATTTGAAGGTAATATAATTATAAAAATAATATAAATATTAATAAATTTCCTACATACAAGTACACATTTTAATTAACAAAAGGTCAAATATGCCAAGTTATATATCACAAGAATCAATCAAAAAAATTATTAGGTATCTCTCTGTTTTTTTTTTTTTTTAAGTTAGACCTTCTTAATTGGAAGAAAGAATAACATAAACATACACAACTTAACTTACCATATGTATACAAATTCCTATCCTTACAAACTAATTGCACAAATTTTGTAACACCCCGTATTCAAGTACATATATTGGCGTATTCAAGTACGTGTATTGGTCTTATTTATATGGAATTAATTTTATTTTATTTTATTTATATCGGAATTTGCCCGTTGATGGTTCCATACGAAGGTTATTGAATAAGCTTTCCAACGATATAAAGATTTCCAAAAACGGATAGGTTTCGGATATAATCGAGCATGTTCGAAACTATAAAATGGTGGCCGGGATATTGGGAATAGTAAATGTGCAGGAAAATTTCCTGCACACAAACTACTGAGGTCAGCTATTTTTTTGGGTCAACTTTGAACGATCATAACTCCCTTAATATAATGAACTGGGAGAGCTGCCACCTATGAAAAGAAATATCTTTGAGTCTTCTTTCCAATGCAATTGGTTTCATCCAAATCCGACATCTGAGTAATGAGTTATACTTGTTTTACTTCAGCCTCTCAAAACAGATTTTTAGGTTCTACTTCAAACGATCATAACTCCTTGTACAGGACGAAATGGGTGGCCTACTTTATATTAAATGAAAGTCCTTTGAATTATCTTTCCAACGATACCAATTTCACCCAAATCCGATATCGGAGCAAAGAGTTATGATCGATTTACTTTAGCCTATCAAAACAGTCCACCATGGACAGATTCGGATTTACTTAAATTTTAAGGGCAATATGCTCACCCATCACCTCATGGACGAAAATTGGTCATTATATACATATACTTAGCCTCATATCCATCATTTATCATCCAAATTATTGAAGAATAAGAAACCCTAGCCTAAGTTCAACTCCAATTATCTTGTGATTCAACCGTAGAAAATCCAAATTGATTCCGTAGTTGTGTTCACCGTCTCGAGGGCTTCGAGAAGCACCCCTTATTTGTGCTAACAGGACTTCGAAATCAAAAGGGTCATTTTATGGTAAGGATGTAAATTATGTTGGTGTTATTTATATGGATATGTATATATATATATATATACATGTGAGCATAAGAAGTATGTTATTTGATTGTTGTTGAAAGATGATTGGAAATGATGTTGGATTATTCTTGTGCATAGTTGGATTATGTTGAATTGTGGAGGAATTTGGTGTGATGATGTGGTATTGAAATGATGATTATATATATATATATACACATAAACCGATTGTTCAAGTTGGTTTTTGGAATGCTCTGCAAATATTGGTTGTATGGAATTATGGAAGAGAATTGTGGTGTTGGGTTGCTAATACTAGATGCCAAACATTTCATTGTAGATAAGTGATTTGTAAAGGCGGGAAGTTGTGTTGAATTGGTATCCGAATCTACGAGGTATGTAAAGCATACTCTAACGATGTTCTTTGGCATGAAAACACCAATGTTCCATCAAGTAAGATTCCGAGGTTGTCCAAAAACATGTATTGTTCTACATTACCAACGAAGTTGTTTCCATTTTATAAAGTGTCAAAATGTTTCATTGATATACCGAAAGACTCCTATTTCATTGTTGTGATATTGATGATTCCGAAACACATTGTTGATGTACCAATGAGTCTTTATTACATCGTTATTGTATAGAAAGTCTATTACTTGGTTCCTATTGATGTATCATTATTCCAAAGGTACTATATTGGCATGAACACTAACGTAATAATCTCAAAAGCTTTTGAACTAAGTTATTGGAAAGATCTCTTATGTGTGTTACTTGATATACGTGTGGGTGGTAGCTCAGGGGCTTAAGCCTAGCATGGGCCGATCCCGATATTTGATAGGATTACAGTTGATATGTACTGGGGGCAGCCTAATGGTCACAGTACGGTACAGTATTGATTATTGTTAGGTGGTTGGAGGTTCGGGAGGAGGAGGTAATGGCGAATGATAATTGTAAAGAATAAAATGAACGAATGTATACCGTTCCACAAATGTGTTTGAATTCAAGAACCCAATTCAGATTAATAATAATGTACATGATCCTAAAAGTGTTTATGAAGTGTGGTTCACTTCTATTATGATTTATTCACTTGCGTCTGATTTTCTTGATCCCCCATATCACATATGATTATTTACAGCTTTACATACTCAGTACATATTTCGTACTGACGTCCCTCACGGGGGACCTGCATTTCATGCTGCAGGCACAGGTACTTCAGCTCATTCACAGCATAGATAGGAGCCAGGTCATACAACTATTGTTGGTGAGTTCTAGTTTGCTTCGGAGCTTTCCGAGTCGGTCCCTTATGTTTTGTTATTGTACAGGAGTCATGTGTGGGCGGGGGTTTGTCCTGACCCTAGTTATGTCATGTATATCCTAGAGGCTTTGTAGACATAAGGAAGGGTAAAGTCATGGAAGTTTATATAGTGATGTTATATTTGTATATGTGGTGGCCCCGACGGCCAAGTATTATATATATATATATATTTGTGCGTGTTGTGCTGATATAGGTAATTAGACCCTTCTATATGCAATGAAGTGCTGTCCAAATTTTTGGTGACATGTAAGTGAAAGTACAGGTATTTGAACGGGTTCTCCCGGGCCTTCTCGGCTTCGGGTGCCAATTCGGCCCGATGGGATTCTGGGGTGTGACAAATTTCAACTAATGATGTATCTTCGTTGGATGTGTTGAAAGTTAATTATGTATCTTGACTACCCAAAATAGAAAAAATATATCAGAAGCTAATTTTGTATCTTTACAAAGAAAAAATATATATTTTCGTTGGATGTATTACGTATTTCGACAGATTAAAAATTTAAAAAAATGTATCAGAAGCTAATTATATGTCTTTACAAAGAAAAAAATGTATTTTCGTTGAATGTATCAAGATCTGATTATGTATCTTGACAATGGTGTCAAATGGGCGGGTTGAGTTGAGATTGAAAATATTAAATGGGTTGAATTGATTATCGGGTTGGGTCATGACCCGTTCAAATTCACTTTGGATTGAAATGGATAAAAATCGGGTTGGATCTTGACCTGCACAATTTGACTTGCTTAGTCTTAAAAATATTAACATATTGATATTTACCCCTTGTAAATCTAACTCAAGAAAATAAATTTGAATGGGGTTGAAAAGTTGGGTGGGTGGATAGAGAGTGGGGTGGGTGTGGGTGTGGGGATGGGGCAAGAATATTTTCTAAAATTTAATTGTTTTAAAAATAAGAATTCATTTTTTGGAAAGGGGTGTGGGGGTAGGGGTTGGGGTAAAAAACTTTTAAAAAATGAAATTATTTTTTCAAAAGAATAACTTTTTGGGAAAGGGGTATGCCATGGGGTAGGGGTGGGGGGTTAAGGAGTGGGTAAGAATTTACTTTAAAATAAAATAATTTAAAAAAAATACTTTTTTTTTTAAAATAAATATCTTTTTGAAAAGAAAATTGGGAGAAGTATGGGGGTGGCGGTGTGGGTGGTGGGGATAGGGAAGGAATCGAGGTTAAGGTAAAAGTTTTTCTTTTTTAAATTAAAAAATTCAACTTTTTAAAAAAATTATATTTTTGGGGGATGGGATATTGTTGTATGGGGGTCGGAAGGGGGGTAGGGGGAGATGGGGGTTGGGGCAAGATTTCTTTTTATAACTAAAAAGTTATTTATTTATTTTTTAAAAATATTTTTTTTTAAAAAAATCTTTTTTGGGAGGGGCAGGGGATGTGGTAAAAAGAGAGGGTAGGATTTTGATTGTGAGGTAAGAAAAGATTTTATTTTTTTTTTCAAAAAAAATAAAAGAATTAATTTTTTTGGATGGAGGTAGGGGTGGAGGCAAAATTTTTTTTATAAAAAGCTTTTTTAAGAAATAAAAATAATATATTTAATGAAAAGCGGGGTGGAGGTGGGGTAAGCTGGAGGTGTAGTGGGTTAGGGTGAGGTGAGGTGGGTCATTTTGAGAGTGGGAGGATGCATTTTCGCTTGTTTTTTCTAATCTCATTAAGAAAATTATTTTTTTTATTAAACGAGTTTAAGTGGAGATTGAATTGGGTTCATTTGAACCCAATTTAAAAATTAGTTGAGACTTAATAGGTTGAGATTTTTTACGCAATAATAAATTATCTTGAACCCAACCCATTAACTATTGAGCGGGTTGAACGGGTCAATTCAATTTGGGTTCACTTTGACACTTTTAATTTTGACACCCAAAATCAAATTTTTCAGTAATCATGCAAAATATTATTTTTTTTATGATTAATCTCCAATATATCAGGATTTATGTTGTTTATTCTAATTGGAATTTTGTTGCCCAACCTAAAACCTTGAGGATTAGGAGTAGTTTAAATGAAGGCAAATGGGGATGGACCTTGAGCGGGTTAATTCAAATTTGAGCGAATTAAAATGAATCAAGATTCAACCCAATTTAAATTTATGTATAAACTACATAAATTCCTTCCCTAGTGAAAGTAATTACTTAAAATCCCGCTACCTTTCTCTCTCCCGAAATTGAGAATTACTTTAGGTCGTTCCTCATACATTGCTAGAATTTATGAGAAAACTGATTAGCTTATATTTATGAAAAGAGAAATCCGAAACTATCTTTGTCTTCCTTAATTAACGTCATTAATTACCTAACATTATGTGGTGTATGATTAAATATAAACTGAAATTCAAATTCAAAAAAATTCTAAAACATCACAGTAAATTTTCTTCTTTGTTGAATTATGTTCTTCTCGAAAAAGAAGGGTCATCAACTGCTTTCTTCAATTCTCAAAAATATCAATATGAACATCCCCATATTGTGCATTATTCGGGTATTTGAGAGTCAAAAATTATTTATCAATCCTACAAAAGTGACGTAATTATTATTTCGGAAAGTATAACCTTCTTGAAATTGATTGCTACGATCGCGATGGCATTGAATATTGACAAAATTCGAAAAAAAATTGAAGTAAAATACATTGTTGAAGGTAATACTTCATTAATTATCATAAGGAATGACAATGGAGTGAGGGTTTACATGGAGTTGAAGAAACAATTTTCGAAATTTGTCAATATGGTATTTCATGCCCTGAAAAAATAAAAGCAGACGCAAATTAAGAGAGAAAAAGATAGCAGCAAACTGATACGTATTAAAGATAACATCACACAACAGTTGCACATGTATGTGGGCATATTATACATTTAAAAAATAATATGCAGTAATGTATAATGTCATACTATACATTTAAGTATTAACATTAAACATGTATACTTCTGTATTCTCATCAAAAGGTATAATGTAACCTTATACAATAGTAATACTTTCTAATTGTACAATACCAAATAATACATAAAATGCCTCTTAAATGTAATAAGAACTTCTTAATGTATAACATAATGAAATACATAGCAGAAGAATTATACTATACATTAGTCTTCCAAAATAACTAATGTATAATGCCTGATATATTATAACTAATACATTAAAATATAATCATCCAAAATATATAATATCACACTATACATATAAAATATTCACCTTATACATTAATTATCTACAAATTATAATAATTTTAAGAAAAAATTAGTGCTATTGTAACATTACATTGGCTACACGATAATAAGGAAAAAGAATAATTTAATTTTCTTTATTATGTGAATTGAAAGTGTACATCAATCGTATTTTGAATATGTAAGTGTTATTGTAACATTACATTAGCTTGATTGTAGGTATAAATAGAGGAGCACATATATGGAGCAAAAGTCGGTGCACTAAAATAGGAGTAAAATATAGTATTTTGATATGTATGAGAGGGATGAGAGAGAACGAGTGAATTTAAGAGATTTAAGTAATTAGTTTGGAATTTTTGAAATTTCTTTTTCAATATGAAATTTTATGTAATAAAGTAAAGTTACCTTATATATATATATATATGTAATTTTTCCTAAATTGCATTTGGGTTAAAACGGATTTGATAACGGGCTATAACCTGAATAATGCCACGTTAATTTAGGGCTTAGCTTGGAGACTTGTCCAAAATAAGTATGGTCGTTGGATTTTAGCCTCAAAATACTAATAAAAAAATTGAACTCCTAACCACAAGTTAACAAATAACACAGACAAAAGAAAATCCTATACATGGAAAAGGCATAAATCTGTTTAGTGTGGTGGGTGTTGACTGAGTTAATAAATAGGTTGGTTAGTGTCATTGATTCGTTCAAAAATTATTTGGATAAAATGAATTAGAATGCAAGTCATAACTCAGTCATTTAAAATCTTATCATGTTTTAGTTGCTTTGTTTAATTTTTTTAATAATCTCTTATACCTAATAGGAATATACTTTTTTATTATAGCTCTATATATAATATAGCAAATAAAAAAAATATCTTTTCAGAAATATTTTAATAAAATTTTTCATGAATTAATTTGGACTACATATTAATTTAATTTTTTAAATTTAAATAAATTAAATTGAAATAAGTTGAACTAGTAATTGAACAAGTCAATAATCCACCCAAACATAAATGTGTTGGATAAACTATATTTTTCTGATCTAGCTTTTCCACCTCTAAAAAAGTACCTAAGAAAGATGAGACTTTTGGACCATGGAATGGATAATGTAGGACTTTGTTACAATATTGGCAGAAAGGGCAGCACCATTATTAGGTGCTTGAATTTAATTAAGGTGAAAGAACAATAATGGCCCGTAGGCCGAAATAAATTTCACTAAAATAGTTTAAAGAATGATACTAATTTTAAGTTGTAGCCATATGACTAACGTTAGTGGCTGACATGTGCGTTGACACATGTCCTTAATTTCTAGTTGATCCAAACTTCTTTTTTCTTTTAAAATTTTTTTTTTTTGGTCATTGCTTTACTTGTTTTTTCTCCTTTGTTTAGAAGAATAACTGAACTGTTCTTTTTGATTTCTATTAAATTTTAAAAAACAATCAAGAATTAGAGAAATTTTATAATTATTGTATAAAAGTATTTTTTTCGAGTACATTTAAAAAAAAATGTGTCAATGCATATTTGATATCAAATACATATATACATATTTTATACAAATAATAATACAATTTATATACACATTAGAACAATAATAGTACAGTTTCTATACACATCCTATACAATCTTTATTTTCAATAATTATTACTTATTCTATACAATAATGATACAATTTATGTGCACATCCTATATAAATACACATTCTATAAAACGGTTATACATTTTCTATACATATTCTATACAACCTTTAGCAGCAATAATTATTCAAATACATATTATATACAATATTTTTATAGTTTCTAAACACATCATATACAAAAATATAATCTATACAGTAATTATATAATTTTTATACATATTATATACAATAATTATATAATTTCAATACACATTCTATACAACCTTTAACTACAATTATTATTCAAATACATATTTTATACACCAACTATATAATTTCTCTTCATATTTTATATATTTTATGGATATACATATTATATACAATAATTATACAGTTTCGAGACACATCTTATATAGTTTCTATACATATATCTTATATTGATACATATTCTGTAAACAATTTATACAGTTTCTATACAATTACAACAACAACAACAACAACAACAATAACAACAACAAAAAATCCAGTCTATTCCCACAAAGTGGGGTCTGGGGAGGGTAAGATGTACGCCGTCCGTACCACTACCTCCGAAGAAGTAGAGAGGTCATTTTCGATAGACCCCCGGCTCATTATAAAGAATAATAAATAAGGGGGGGGGGGGGAGGATGAGTGACATAAAAGAAAATCAGGAATAAGAAATGACAAAACTAGTAATCGTAGAAATACGAACTATGAGAAAATACTGGCGATATGAAATAAGACAAATAGGAACTAAGACATAAGAAAAAGGGCACCCACCTATGTACACAAGCCTAGGTTACTTCCCCGGCAACACAAGATCTCTCCTAACGGCATGCTACAACCTACACACTCACACTAGCCTTCTACCCTTATCCGCGCCCTCCACACCTTCCTATCTAGGGCCATGTCCTCAGTTAGCTGAAGCTACTCTATGTCATGTCTAATCACTTCCCTCCAGTATTTCTTCGGCCTACCTCTACGCCTCCGAATCCATCCAAAGGTAGCCTTTCACACCTACGAACTGGGGCATCCGCGCCCCTCCTCATCATATGCCTAAACCATCTCAGCCTTCCTTTCCGCATTTTGTCCTCTACCGAATCCACTCCCACATTCTCTCGGATAATATCATTCCTTACTTTGTCCTCTATAGTAAGCCCACACATCCAACAAAACATTCTTATTTTCGCCTTCTTCAATTTTTGGATGTGGGGGCGCTTGACTGGCCAACACTCCGTTCCATATAATATGGTCGGACGGACTGTCACTCTATAGAATTTTCCTTTAATCTTAAGGGGCACCTTCTTATCACACAACATCCCCGAGGCGAGCCTCTACTTCATCCATCCTACTTCAATACGCTTAGAGACGTCCTCGTCAATCTCACCATTCTCCTGAATCGTAGACTCAAGATACTTAAAACTGTCCCTTTTACAAATATCCTAGGAGTCTAACCTCACCACCATTTCTTCCTCCTGCCTCAAGTCACTAAACTTGTATTCCAAATATTCCGTCTTTGACCTATTCAACCTGAACCCCTTAGACTCAAGGGTTTGCCTCCAGACCTTCAATTTGTCATTCACAACCCCTGCCTTTCATCAATCAGCACTACATCATCCTCAAATAACATACACCAAGGCACCTCGCCTTAAATACTCCACATCAACACGTCCATCACTAGCGCAAAAAGGAACAGACTAAGAGTTGATCCCTGATGCTACCCTATCTTGACCGAAAACTGCTCTGAGTCTCTTTCCATCGTCCTCACTCGGGTATTTCCTCTATTGTACATGTCTTTAATAGCTCTGATGTACGCCACCGGAATGATACAATAATTAGAAGGACAACACGATACATATTTCAAAATCAGTTCATAAGATCAAAGATCCGAGGACCCTTTTGAAGACCACACTCGGATTCAACAAACAACAACAAGAACACAATGTATTGATGTGTTTATCACCTAAAAATAGATAACAACAAACTATGTTAACAATAACAAGATAAAGAACAACAACAATGGAACAAGAACAACAAGACACGAATTTGAATTACAAGAACATAAACAAACGATTACAACATAAACAAAATGGATAGATAGTTAGACCTTGGTTGGTATAATCTTAAGAATCCAAGAATATGGTAATCTTGGACCCTTAGCACTACACATAAACAGTTAACCTAACTCCTACGTTAACACAAGAGGAACTTTACCTCCTCTAAATACCAACGTCTCAAGCCAATATTACAACACAAGTGATATCCACACTTGTTGCCCTCATTTCAGTGTGGTGGCTATTCCAACCCCTACAACTAAAGGTGTTTCATGTTTCAAATATTACATCAATGAATAACTAATAAGAAAAAAAACCTAAAATATTCTATTTATATTATATTACAAGACAAGGAAAAATAACAACAATGCCCTTAAAGGGTGGGGTGGCCATGGAGTGCATTTGGACCCAATGAAGTGACTAAAATACCCTTAATGAAGATGACCAAATCATGACCCATTAAGTGTTGTCCAAAATCGTGAGTCCTCAAGTCTTCGATGCTCCAAGCAATCTTTCACACACGGCCTTACTTGTGCTCAAAACGAGTCTTCCTTGCATATTCTTGTGCCCTCAGGGTGACCAAGTCTTGAGCCTTTAAATGATGACCTTCAATCATGTCTTCAAAAATTAAGGTGGCCATTTGACTTGTATTATCCTTTCCTTCTTAAAAAGGATTCGACCTCGAATCGAAACCTTGCAATAACAAAGAGAAGACAAACAAGAACCATATCCTCATGACATGAGGGTTAGACTTAGTACAATAAACAACATCAACATGCCAAGGAGGTACACACTTGAGATATAACCACACGTCCTTTGTTATAATCACGAGGGACTTAGAAAAAAATTTCAAAGGAGTTGGCAAAAGGAATCACCATTAAGGGGTAATGTCCTAATTGAAAGTAAAGTCCACCTAACACATATAACAAGATCACTCAAACAAGTGGACCGACCAACAACTATCCATCTTTAACACCCTAAGAAGGTATCGGGATCTAATGGGAGACGTAACCAAGGGCTTAGGTCTCTGCCACTCTCACTTTCCCCTAGGGTGCCAGCCTCGAAATTAAGCAAGCCCTCTTTATCACTATTGAAAATATCATGAACTAAAAGAGGGTTGAGAAAGGTGTTGCATAAGTCTACTTCAAATAAAGGGTTCCCATGCATGCACTTACTACTAGTTTCAAAATTTCCACTAGGAATATGCCCAACATAAAAAACACATAAAGATGAAGTAGATGGAATTTCTAAGCACATATCACCTTCTCTTTCACAAGAGTTGTCCTCACATACATACAAACCATCACGAGAAGCCAAAGAACCACAATTAAAATCATCTTCACAAAGACAATCACAACTCGGGTTTTCTAAATATTCAAGCACATCAAGATCATCTACGCCTGGTTGATCATTTTGCTTACCCTCACTAGTTGTTAGCAATTCACATACCAACGTAGACTCACCTTGTTTTTCATAAGGGTCAACTAGAGTGTGAATACTCTCTTCACTTGGTAATGGAAGCTTAGTCAAGTTGTAAGTGCTAGCACCAGATGGACACAAATCATTCTCACGAGGAGAATCAATTTCGTCATCTAAAGGATCAACTAGTGCTTGTGTACCTAAAACAAGAGTTTGGTCCTTATGTGACCTAACAATATCAAGAGTATCACAAAATGAAGACTTATGCACTCCTACACTAGGTAAAACCGCAACTATGATCATATGAGTGTAGGGAATAACATTTTTACCTCATAGCTCACCTGAGCTACGAGCTTCATATTAATGTATGTCCGGGTAGCCCACTTGCTCCCTTGGAACTCCCATATGATCCAACCTTTCATTTATCACTTCTTATTGACGGGTAATGGCTTCAAGTTTAGTCAAAATAGCACTTACAACCGCGGGTTCCATCGTAATTGCACCTAAAAAAAAGAAAAGAACAAGTCTACAAAATAAAGCACAAGTTAGTTCGAAACAACCTCACCACACTCTCACACACTTGGTCGTTTCACACTTGGATTAATAAGTGTTGCAAGTCGGCTTATAGTTTGTGATAAGTCGAGGGGTGAGTCTACTTCTTAGTTGAAATGGATTCTTTGTTTGAAGACTCAAGGAAATAATGTCTGAACTTGAACCAAGAAATTCTACGATTCAAAAACAAGAAAAGCACAAAATAATGCTAACACGAACAAACGGGTAGAAAAACTAACTAACAAGCTAGTAGGAGATTACTAGGTTGTCAATTAGTGTTTAAACCAACAAACGAAACTAAGAAATAATAAAATGAAACTAAGAAATCTAAAAGTTGAACTCAAAATGTTGCGTGAACAGTAATTTAGTGATGTGGCAGTCCACTATTGGCCTCAATTTTGTCAAAATTTTACTCTCCAATTTGAAGTCTTGACCAATCTACAATTTGGAAATGGTGAAGTTGGTAAATGGAGGAAAATTTGGTCTTGGAGCTTCATTTTCAAGTTCAAAACAAGACTTGACCTTCTTAGTACTTTCTCCTTGAAACAAGGTCCTTAAATCAAGAAAAGTAGGTGAAAAGTGGTTGTCAAGTCTTTTGAGTGATGTGATCAAGTCTTTCACCAACAAGTACTACAACTTGGTCTTTCACCTTTTGTGGATCTAATGTTCACTTTTTGTTTTAACAAACGATGAAAAGGGTGAAGAACAACAATAACACAATAACAACACCAAGAACAACAATAATATTCTCCAAGAACAACAACAAATTCCAACGCCCAACTCCACAACAACAAGGCCTTCAATATTTTTAAGGCTTAGAAAGACAACAACATCAAATTAGCCACACTTTGTTCACATTAACAACATCAACAAGTTCAAGTTCAAGCTTAGATTTAGACACTTTTTAGTGTTGGTGAGAAAGAAACCAACACTAGAAACACTCAAAACAACAAAAGACTACAAGATCTAGTCAAAAAGAAAAGCCAATACAACAACAAGAACAACAAATTTCTCGTCTAAGAACAACAAGAACGGGCAGATTACTCCTTTTCTGGATTTTTTTTTTCAGTTTTTCAACTTTTTTTTTCAACTCTCAAACCCCAGATTTATCTTGTTAGAACAAAATCAAAGATGGCTTTGATACCAAATGATACAAGAATTACAAGGACAACACGAAACACACTTCAAAATCAGTCCACATGATCAAAGATTCGAGGACCCTTTTGAAGACCACACTCGGATTCAACAAACAACAACAAGAACACAATGTATTGATGTGTTTATCACCTAAAAACAGCTAACAACAAACTATGTTAACAACAACAAGATGAAGAACAACAACAATGGAACAAGAACAATAAGTCACGGATTTGAATTACAAGAATACAAACAAATAATTACAACATAAACACTATGGATAAATAGTTAGACCTTGGTTGGTATAATCTTAAGAATCCAAGAATATGGTAATCTTGGACCCTTAACACTACACACAACGGTTAACCTAACTCCTACTTTGACACAAGAGGAACTTTACCTCCTCTAAACACCAACGTCTCAAGCCAACATTGCAACACAAGTGATATCCACACTTGTTGCCCTCATTTTGGTGTGGTGGCTATTCCAAGCCCTACAACTAAAGGTGTTTCATGTTTCAAGCCTTCCATCAATGAACAACTAATGAGAAAAAGACCAAAAATGTTCTATTTATATTCTATTACAAGACAAGGCAAATTGAAAAAAATGCCCTTAAAGGGTGGAGTGGCCGTGGAGTGCATTTAGACCCAATGAAGTGACCAAAATACCCTTAATAAAGATGACAAATCATGACCCATTAAGTGTTATCCAAAACCGTGAGTCCTGAAGTCTTCGATGCTCCAAGCAATATTCAACACACGGCTTTGCTTGTGCTCAAAATGGGTCTTCCTTGCATATTCTTGTGCCCTCGGGGTGACCAAGTCTTGAGCCTTTAAATGATGACCTCCAATCATGTCTTTAAAAATTAAGGTGGCCATTTGAATTGTATCACAGAACCCCTCTCACCTCTAAGCATCTCTAAAGAACCTCCCTCAGGACTCTATTATACGCCTTTTCTAGGTCGATAAACACCATGTGTAAATCCCTCTTCCTTTCTCTATACTGATCCACCAATATCTTCACCAGGTGGATTACCTCTGTCATCGAGCGACCAGGCATAAATCCAAACTGATTCTTCAAAACGGACATGACCCTCCTCAGCCTCCGCTCAACGACTCTCTCCCAAATCTTCATAGTGTGACTCAACAACTTAATACCTCTATAGTTGTTGCAACTTTGGATGTCACCCTCATTTTTATATAATAGAATCATCGTACTCTATCTCCAAGCCTCAGACATTCTCACAGTCTTGAAAATGTCGTTAAATAAATCAATCAACCACCTCAAACCTGCCCCACCACTGAAATCTTATCTGGTCCAAATGCCCTACCTCTCCGCATCCTACGAATAGCCCCTCTAACCTTCCCAACCTTAAAACGCCTACGGTAACTGAAATCACGGCTCTTCTCCAAGTGCTCCTGCTCCCCTAACTCAATGCCTCTGTTCGCTTCCTCATTCAAAAGGCTATGAAAGTACTCTTGCCATCTCCTCTTAATGTGAACACCCTCTACTAAAACACTACCATCCTCCCTCTTAATGAACTTCGCTTGATCGAGGTCATGACCCTTCCGCTCTCTAGCCTTAGCAAGACTATACAACCTCTTTTCCCCGCCTTTCTTCTCTAACTCTGCATACAAGCTCTCGAACACTGCCAACTTAGCAGCCGTAACTGCTAACTTATCCTCCTTCCTTGCTACTTTGTAAACCTCCCTATTCACCCGCTTCTTCTCTTCATATTTACTCTCAATCAACTTAACATACGCCTCCTTCTTAATCTCCACTTTCTTTTTCACATCTTTATTCCACCACCAGTCCCCCTTATAACATCCTGCCCAACCCCTCGAGACCCCCAACACTTCTCTAGAAGTCTCTGTGATATAGCTGGCTGTCCTCTCCCACATAACATCCACGCCTCCCTGTACTCCCACACCCCCAAACCCCCCATCTTTTCTCTTATCTCCAGTGCACTAACGGGCGTCAAGCCAGCTTACTTAATTCTAGAATGGCCGTTCCTGGATCTTTTCTTCTTGGACTTCTTGATAGACAAGTCCATCACTAGAAGCCCTTGCTGGGTTAAAAGATGCTCACTCAAAATGACTTTACAGTCCTTACATAATGCCCTGTCCCCCTTCTTAAGCAGTAAAAAGTCAATTTGAGTCTTAGTTATCACAATTCAGAAGGTAATCAGGTGATCTTCCTTCTTTGGAAATCTCAAATTCACAACCACCAGCCCAAAATCCCTCGCAAAATCCAACAGAGCAGCTCCCTCACCATTCCTATCACCAAAACCAAAACCTCCATACACATCATCATAGCCTCTCGGTAATACCCCAATATGGCCATTGAAGTCCTCTGCTATAACAATCTTCTCCGAGTTAGGCACGCTTCTCACCACCTCATCCAAATACTCCCAAAATCTTGTTTTCACCTTCTTTTCCAAGCCCACCTACAGCGCATACTCACTATACACATGCAACATAGAACCCTCTATGACCAACTTAATCTTCATCAGCCTATTGCTGGCCCTCTTAACCTTCACCACCCGACCTCTAAGCTCTTCATCCACTAAGATGCCCACTCTATTCTGATGCCCCTCACTTCCTGAGTACCACAACTTATACCCATCCACATCCCAAGCCTTAGATTCTATCCACCTAGTCTCCCGAACACATGCAATATTAATTCTCTTTTTCTTAAGAATCTTCACCAGCTCTACGGACTTATCCCGAAGGGTCCCAATGTTCTAAGACCCTACCCTCAACCTATCTACTCTCACCTCTCACCTACCTTTAAAATCCCTCACCAAACCTGCCTTAATACCTAACCTATACCCTACACCCACCCCTTCTCTCCCCTCCCCACCCTCCTAAAATAGCCCTCACTCTCAACCCCCTCAGACATGACCCTAATCCACCATCAACCCCTCCAGCCACTACTCAAAAAGCAAAATAAATCCCCTCACAAGCAAACAAACGGATAAAGCCATAGTATAAAAATAGTAGGCGAAGGCACTCACAAAGTACACTAATCGTCCTACTATCCAGAACAACACAACAATAATAATAACAACAATAATACAACAAAAACCACCAATAGGCTAAGTATCAAATTACCACTTTAATCATACAAACAAGAAACAAGAAATAGAAAAGGAAACCAGTAAGAAGAAGAAACAACCAAAATAATATAAATAAACCAAGCTATATAAAGTGACTAAAATCAAAGTTTAGATGTCACTGGTATGCTTGAGGGCTGCTGGTTCCGTCAATTTTGATGTTGATAGATGGTTGCCATATTAAGGTCACCTGAAAAAACCACTGGTTCGCTGCCGCAGTGTCGCCAGATTGTCGACTGTGTATTGCCAGAATTTAGGAAACGGCTATCGTTGTACCAACCTACTTGACCGCTGATGTACACCTACACCGGTACCAGAGTTGAGTCGACAAGAACCTTAACCCCACCGGTGATAGTAGTGGCGAGACTGACAAAAGGGGGAGGAAGAGGAGAGAAGATAAGAAGAGCTGGAGAGGAGAGAGAAACTGGGGAGAGAGAACGAGGGAGAGAGATAGTACCCCTTACCTGTTGCCGGCATGCCTACATCATCGCCGGTACCGGAATCTACCAGTCCGATAAAGTGAATGTTAAGATTGGAACGTTAAAGGTGAAATGTTGGAGAGAGAGAGTGCATCACCAGGCAGCAAATACTTCACTAGAGTCACTGAGATTGATCGAGAGTTGTGTCTACTTTTTTTCTCTTCACTTCAATTTTCTCCGGAGAGATGTTTTGTGTTTTAGTAGTCCCGCTTAAATAAAAAAAGAGATGTTCCAAAATGAGTTGCTGTAAAATAATTGAAAATCACAAAATCGAGGTTGTCCCTTGGTTTTCAGTTTCTATACAATTGTCTTTAATTATTATTTTTAAATAAAAAAACAAACTTTTTCTTAAGTCAAAAAATTTGTAGCAAAAAAAATATTGTAACGGTATTTGAGAATTATTGGATGAAAATCTAACAAACACAAGAAAAATATTGCTACAGTTACTCCATAATTTCAGACTAAAAACACTCTCTGCTGCTTAGAAGAAGCTTCATCACCATATTAAAGGAGGAAATTTCTCATCCATAACAATCTCACGAGATTGTTCTCAAATTGAGTTCTAACAGAAGATTGGTAAAAATGACCCAAATGCCAAATGAATTTACAACAACCAATTTTAGAAATTAATTTGACCGTCTGTCTATTTTTTGTGATTGGCTCAAGTATGGCCTATTGGTTTTATGATGTCCAGGTAGTCTTTTTCCCTTTAATAATTAAGGGAACAGAGAATAATAACCTGTCGGCCTAAACAAGTTCCACTAAAACTATTTGGTATTGAAATATTTTTAAAATAAATATTGGGAACTTGAATTGTGTTCTAGGCATGAAGTCCACTTGGAAAAGGGTGAACTTTGTGAGTAGTGTTTCACTTGAAATACTTTTTCTACCTTCAAATTAAAGTTAAAACTAATGGATTAAATTACTCAATTCATCACTAGTATAGACCGCACATTTTTATGGACTCGTATCATGAATATGTTGAGAAAAACACTAGTGGCCAGGGAGAAATTATGCTTGTCAAAGCCAAGTTGTTGGGGGAAGGGGTTAAACATACTGGATATTTACAAATATAAACAGGCCTGCAATTTGTAAGTTGTTATGGGCTATTAACACAAAGCATGCACATTATGGATGCTTTGGATTCATAGCTTCTACATACAGGATAACGTTCGCCCTTAATGAAATGCCTACACCTGCTCAACCAAGTTGACTTGCAACGAAGATCTTTGATGCAGAACAATTGTGAGGCTTGCAAAATGGGGGTTTCAAGTGGACAAAGAATGTGTACTTTGCAGTTCAGGGGAGGAAGATAGGTTGGATCATTTGTTCTATCAGTGTTGTTCCTACCAATATATATTGGGATCATTACTACGATGAACAACAACAACAAATATCAACATGGGATGAAGAGGTAAAAGATTGGCAACAAAAGTAAAAAATGTTGGGTTCATAGTATATGAATGAAGTGTGAATGGAAAAAATGGAGAGAAAAATGGTGGAAAAAAGGAGATACCAATTTAGAAGGTATACTCCCAAATTGGAAAGTCTACTAATTCTCCCATATTGGTGGGAGAATGGAACTTTGTAGTATTTATATTAATGAACACTTACTCCACATGATAAGTGAGGCAAGAAAATAGAGATGCCTCGCGCCTTCATCATCGTCGCTCGCTCGGCTTCAGCTTCGGCTTCGGCTTCAGCTTCGGATTCTTGCACTTTTGGACAAGTGCGGTGCTGAAAATGAACTGATGCATTGTTTTTGCAAACAGATGCACTGTTCCAATGAACAGATGCACTGTTCCAGTGAACAGATGCACTGTTACAGTAAATAGATGCACCGTTCCAGTGAGCTGATGCACTATTTTAGTAAACTGATGTGATGTTTCGATGATATGACACAATGTTTTATACAAACTGGTATGTACCGTTTCAGCAAAATGATGCACTATTTTAAGTAAATAGACATGTATTTTTAGAAAAGTCACACACCTTTAAATTGAACCAATGCGACCTTTCTGAAGAGGCATCTTGTGGCTATATAAACCTGGTTTCATACACAGGTTTTGATATATAAATTTTCAAATTGTAAAACTCTTCTTTTCTTCAAAATACTCTTTGTGATCAATCGAACTATTGAATTCGTTCGAAGAATTCGACTATTTGAGGTACCGCATAGTCGAATTGAAGGACATTTTATCCTGAGAGGAAAAATTCCACAACCTTGGGTACAGTGAAGGAAATTATTTCCTTAAGGAAACTCCATGAATTCGGACAACTTGGCCTTATTCATTTCTGTTTCATCTATTTTTATGAAAAAGAAAATACACCTCTTGAAAAGGTCATTTTGATAAACTTCATTGTGTTCTTGTTTATAAACTTGAACTAGTTGAAGTTGTTGTTCTACTATACAGATTTTGCATACCCGAATATAATGTGGAAATAACAATCTTTAGGAAATAACTCTTTACAAAATTTGTATTGCTTGTTTTTGGAGATTAAAGCTTAAGATTTCTACTCCGCTTGAATTTAACTAGTGATTAGAAGAAATAAAATCTTCATCACAAGTTAAGGTTCACTCGGTTGATGATTCAAAGTAATAGAAACTTCATCGTTAACTAGAAACAAGAAGAAGAGTTTCAAGTTATTTAACTTTATAAATAGTATTCTGAAAAATACTAAGTTTTTTGTCTTGTGGTGATAGGAAAAATGACAATTGAAAGTCAAATGATGGATGTGACAACATTTGTGGGGGCAACTAATATTGCCACATCAAGTCGCACAAATGCTCCGCCAACAATGGCACCGGCGGAGAAGCCCAAAAAATTTTCGGGCATTGACTTCAAGTGGTGGCAGTAAAAGATGTTCTTTTACCTCACCACTTTATGTCTGTAACGGTTCACTAGCGAAGACACTCCTGAGGTACCCGAGGGAACCTCGGACAAAGAGCGTTTCGTAACTGTAGAATCTTGGAAACATTCAGACTTCCTTTGTAGGAACTATATTCTGAGTAGTCTCCAAGACGACCTCTATAATATTTATAGTGGGACCAAGACATCAAAGGAACTGTGGGGGCACTTGAACGGAAATGTAAGACGGAGGATGCGGGAATTAAGAAATTCCTTGTTGCATGATTCCTGGACTTCAAAATGATAGATAGAAAAATCTGTTGTCTCTCAAGTACAGGAGTTGCAAGTCATCATACATGATCTCCTAGCAGAAGGTATATCTTTGAAAAATACCTTAGTTGAACAAATTAAAAATATTCTTAATACTCACATAAACTATTTTGTAGGATTAATTGTGAATGATGGTTTCCAAGTAGCAGCGATAGTTGAGAAGCTACCACCTTTGTGGAAAGACTTCAAAAACTACTTAAAGCATAAATACAAGGAGATGATCATTGAAGATCTTATTGTCTGACTTCGTATTGAAGAGGATAATAAAGCTGCCGAAAGAAGGTCAAAGGAGAATTCTACAATTAATGGAGCACATATTGTAGAAGATGATCAAAACAATTCAAAGAAAAGAAAGAAAGTTGAACATGGAACCAATCAACCCAAGAAAAAGTTCAAGGGAAAATGCTTCAATTATGGTAAAATTAGCCACAAGTCCACAGATTGTCGAGCCCCGAAGAAAGGCAAGAAAAAGGATCAAGGAAATATGATTGAATCCAACAAAGAAAGCGATGATCTGTGTGCTATGTTCATAGAATACAACTTGATGGGAAATTCTCGCGAATGGTGGATGGATTCTGGTGCCACCTTCCATGTTTGTGCCAACAGAGAGTTGTTTTCGTCATTTGCTTTGGCTCAAGTAGAAGAAATGACCTATATGGCTAACTCCGCTACTACTAAGGTGGACGGAATAAGGAAAATATGCTTGAAAATGACTTCGGGCAAGGTCTTGACACTTAAAAATGTCTTATATGTTCCCAAATTATGTAGGAACTTAATATCTGTTTCACTTCAAGATAAGAACGGATTCAAATATGTAACCATTTCTGGAAAAATTGTAATTAGCAAAGGATAAATATATGTAGGAAAAGGCTATTTAACAGAAGGCCTTTATAAGATGAATGTAAAGACTGTTGAAATAAATAAAAGTTCAAATTCTTCTTATTTGCTTGAGTTTTATGATTTATGGCATGAACTTTTAGGCTATGTTAATTACAAAACGTTACGAAAACTGATTAACTTAGAAGTTTTTTCAAACTTTGAGTGCAATAAATCAAAGTTTCAAACGTGTGTGGAATCAAAGTATGCAAAGCATCCTTATAAGTCCGTTGAAAGGAATTTCAATCCCTTAGACTTAATACATACTGACATTTGTGATATGAAGTCAATACCATCTCGTGGTAGAAAAAAGTATTTCATAACTTTTATTGACGATTATACTAGATATTGTTATGTCTACTTGCTAAGTCAAAAGGATGAAGCAATAGATGCATTTAGGCAATATAAAACTGAAGTTAAAAATCAGTTAGACAAAAAGATCAAAATGATAAGAAGTAATAGGGGCAGAGAATATGAATCTCCCTTTGCGCAAATATGTGTAGAGAATGGAATCATCCATCAAACTACGGCCCCATATTCACCTCAATCTAATGGAATTGTGGAAAGAAAAAACCAAACTTTGAAGAAAATGATGAATGCCTTACTTATAAGTTTTGGTTTTGCCGCAAAACCTATAGGGAGAGGCTATCCTTATGGCCAATCATATACTCAACAGAGTTCCCCATAGTAAGACACAATCAATTCCTTACGAAAAATAGAAAGGATGGAAACCCAACTTGAAATATTTCAAAGTGTGGGGGTGTCTAGCAAAGGTTCAAGTTCCTATACCTAAAAGGGTTAAGATAGGACCTAAAACGGTGGACTGTGTGTTCATAGGATATGCTAAAAGCAGTAAAGAATGTCAATTTTTTGTTCATAAATCTAAACATTCGGATATTAAAGAAAATACGGTAATTGAATCAGACAATGCTGAATTCTTTGAAATATTTACCTGTATAAAATTAGACATGAACAGTCTAGTGGAGGATCTAAACGACCTCGAAATGAACCAAGTGAGAATGTACATAATGAAGAAAATCCAAGATGGAGTACACGTCAAAGAACATCAACTTTGTTTGGATTAAATTTCGTAATATTTCTCTTAGAAAATGAGCCTAAAAAATTTAAAGAAGCGATGTCATCATCAGACTCATCCTTTTGGAAAGAGGCAGTCAATAGTGAGATAGATTCAATATTAAGCAACCATACATAGGAATTGGTTGACCTTTCTCCCGAAATAAACCTTTAGGTTTTGAATGGATCTTCAAAAGAAAAATGAAGGCGGATGTACTATCAAGGCAAGACTTGTAGTAAAAGGATTCAAACAGAAGGAAGACCTTGATTACTTTGATACATACTCGCCAGTAATAAGGATAACCTTGATTCGAATGTTAATTGCCTTGGCGGTAGTATATGATCTTCAAATCCATCAAATGGATGTAAAAACCGCATTCCTAAATGAAGATTTGGAGGAAAAAATTTACATAGAACAACCTGTTTTGTGGTTCCAGGAAAGAAAAACAAGGTGTGTAAACTTGTCAAGTCTTTATATGGACTAAAGCAAGCACCAAAACAATGGCATGCGAAGTTTGACCAAACCATGTTGGCAAATAGATTCAAAATAAATGAATGTGATAAATGTGTTTATATTAAAGACACTCCAAATCACTAAGTCATTGTATGTTTATATGTGGATGATATGTTGATCATCAGTAGAGACATTTCTAACATAAATGCAACAAAATGAATGCTCGAGAGCAAGTTTGATATGAAGGATCTTGGAGTTGCTGATGTGATCTTAGGTATAAAAATCCTTCTAACTCCACAAGGGTTGGTATTGTCACAGTCTCATTATATCAAAAAGGTACTTGATAGGTTCAAGTACATGGAATTCGGTATTGCCAAGACTCCATTGGATGCGAGCTTTGCACTTCAAAAGAATGAAGGTGGAAGTGACTCGCAATTGGAGTACGCAAGAGTATTGGGATGTTTAATGTATATAATGAACTGTACACGATCAGACATAGCACGCGCTATCATTAAATTGAGTCAGTACACGAGTAATCCCAACAAACTCATTGGATGGCAATGAAAAAAGTTTTAAGGTATCTTAAATACACTCAAAATTATGCTTTGTATTATAATAAATATCCTGCGGTACTTGAAGGATATAGTGATGCAAATTAGATCACGGATCGAACGAAGTAAAATCCACAAGTGGATATGTATTTACTATCGGTGGAGGAGCAGTCTCTTGGAAATCATCCAAACAGGCTTGTATTGCTCGCTCTACAATGGAATCTGAATTTATCGTATTAGATAAAGCTGGTGAAGAAGCAGAATGGCTCCAGAATTTCTTGGAAGATATTCCGTATTGGCCCAAGCCAGTGTGATACGGGACAAACAAGAGAAACACGAAACAGCCATAAAATAGTCTAATACACCCCCCAAAATAGTCCACAAATCACAACAAATCGTGGACCAAATGGAGACCTCAGTCGGATTCGACAAATATAACAAGAATATAAGAATCAAAGGTGTATTTGACACCCAAAACAGCAACAAAACACAACAAAAACGTGATGAAAAATATGACAATGAAAACAACCAAATTTGGATTCCACAATAACAAGATACAAAAAGGATAGTAACTTGACATACAATATTCACATATCTAAGAACCCTAACAATGAGAAAGGACCCTAAGACAAATGAATAGAAATATCAAGTTCTTACTTGGACCAAGAGGGACTCATGAACCTCAAGACCTAAGTTACAAGCAAACAAACAACAAAAGTAATTCCACCCTCTTATTGTTACCTAGTTCCAAGTTTCAGATTTTCCTCAAGGAAAGAGGACTTTGTCTTTCTATGTTATACAATATTCCTATTCATCAAAATCTAATGAATGAATCCCTAGAAGGTTGTATTTATAGTGTATTACAAGAATAGTGTGAAATGTCCAAAATGACCCCTTAGTCAAAGTCATCAAGTGGGCTCCCTTGGAGTGCATTGTATGGATTGATTTTGGAGCCAAGTTAGGCCTTCCTTTGCACTTCACGTGTACACTCCAAGTCTCGGATTCATTCACTCTTGCACTCACCTACCTCCGTGGTCGTACCCGTATCACAGTGGCACCAGTATGTATACACTGTGATAGCCAAGCGGCAATAGGTAGGGCAGAAAGCATGATGTATAACGGTAAATCTCGTCATATAAGACAAAGACATAATACCGTTAGAAAATTGCTCTCTAGTGGAATTATCACTGTAGACTATGTAAAGTTAAAGGATAATGTGTCGGATCCACTTACAAAAGGCCTATCCAGAGACGGAGTAGAAAGGACATCCAAGGGAATGGGTTTAAGGCCTAGGACAAGTCAGCATAGCGATAACTCTACCTAGCAGACTGGAGATCCCAAGAGCTAGGTTCAAGGAAATCAAACAAAGTTGTGTCTGACAGGTTCAACATTGTCAATTACTCAACCCATTCTCATGATGTAGATAATGTATAATAAACTAGGATAAGACTTAAGGTGAAAAGTCTTTTAATGATTATCTAAATTTGGTAAATTTGACCAAATAGTTTAATCTACATGATTGAATATTTAGAAATCACCTATGTGAGGGGGAAATGGAAGCCGCTTCAAAGAGAATGTTAGTGAAGGCATATTCTCTAAGCTCTCATGAAAATCGGGACGTGTTCATAGATGAAAAGAACAAAACCGTAAGAACCATAAATGGTAAAATTATGGTTGTGTAACATGTATTATCTAGGTGTACATTAAAGCTCGACGGTTCAAAGATATCAAATCTATCGATTGATCGAGTGCATCCGATGGATGTTCACTACAAAAAGTTCAAAGGGAAACCCACTTATCCAAATGCAATCAGTCTTTGCTTGATGATCACATACTTATCCGTAAAAGTTTATGAAAAATAGACATTCTCCATTCATGTGGGGGATTGTTGGGTTCATAGTATATGAATGAAGTATGAATGAAAAAAATGGAGAGAAAATAGTGGAAGAAAGGAGATACCAATTTAGAAGGTATACTCCCAAATTGGAAAGTCCACTAATTCTCCGACATTGATGGGAGAAGGAAACTTTGTAGTGTTTATATTAATGAACACTTACTCCATATGATAAGTGAGGCAAGAAAATAGAGACGCCTCACACCATCGTCATCGTCGCTCGCTCGGCTCGGCTTCGACTTCGGATTTGGATTTGGAAAATGATCGATCGATGAGATCTATCTTTTTAGACAAATTTTATTTGATGATCCGAATTTACCAAACAGTAAAATGTAGCAATATGTTTTGATTCTCCATTTATACATGCATGCAGTTTTTTGAAACAAGTGCAGTGCTGAAACTAAACTGATGCATTATTTCTATAAACAGATGCACTATTTCGATGAACAGATGCACTGTTCCAGTGAACAGATGCACTTTTACAGTAAATAGATGCACCGTTCTAGTGAACTGATGCACTGTTTTAGCAAACTGATGAAATGACACAATGTTTCAAACGAATTGGTATGTACTGTTTCAGCAAAATGATGCATTGTTTTAAGTAAACAGACATGCATTTTTAGAAAAGTCACACACCTTTAAATTGAACCAATGCCACCTTTCTGAATAGGCATCTTGTGGCTATATAAACTTGGTTTCATCCACAGGTTTTGATATAAAAATTTTCAGATTACAAAACTCTTCTTGTCTTCAAAATACTCTTTGAGATCAATCAAACTGTTGAGTGCATTCGAAGAATCCAACTATTTGAGGTATCACTATAGTCAAATTGAAGACCATTTTATCCTAGGAGGAAAAATTCCACAACCTTGGTACAGTGAGAGGAATTATTTCCTTAAGAAAACTCCGTGAATTCGGACGACTTGGCCTTATTCATTTCTGTTTCATCTATTTTTCTGAAAAATAAAATACACCTCTTGAAAAGGTCATTTTGATCTTGTGTTGAGGGTATTTGATATACTTCATTGTGTTCTTGTTTATAAACTTGAACTAGTTGAAGTTGTTGTTCTGCTATACAGATTCTGCATACCCGAATATATTGTGGAAATAACAAAAAATACTAGAGCAAGAGCAAATATTATGAAGTTCTTTTTCTCAGCAACAATCTATCATGTATGGATACAGAGGAACAATAAGAGGTTTCAAGGAATATGACAAGCAAGTTCAAGCAGGTTGAAGGAGATTGTTGTACAACTAAATGTTCGAGGAATTTATCAAATGATGTGTCAGAACATCTTACAAAGACCAAATAGTTATTTTGTCTGAGATGTTAGCACTGTATAGTTGATAATTAAATTACTCAATGGTTCTAAAGTTACATAGAATTAGCGGATGTATAGATTCTCTGATTCTCATTTGGTTGGAATAAAGTTTAGTCTTTCGAAGAAAAAAAAAGAGAAATGGATTACATGATAAAACAACCATTTATTTGAAAATAAAAAAAATAATTCAAATAATATTCATGAAAATAAAGTAACGTCATATTTTAATTCACAAGTAGTAAATAATATAAATTTATATATTTAAAATTGAGATAATACCCTATTACCCCTGAATTATACTCAAAATGGCAGAGACACACCTCAACTTAAAGGGAGTCCTATTACCCCTGAACTAATTAAAAGTGTAATTTTGACACCCTTAGTGCCTACGGGTACATACGTGGCACAATACACTGAAGGGTCCACGTAGGCACACGTGTGTGCCACGTAGGCGCTAAGGGTATCAAACTTACACTTTTAATTAGTTCAGGGGGTAATAGGACCCCCTTTAAGTTTAGGTGTGTCTTAGCCCTTTTAAATATAGTTCAGGGGTAATAGTGTATTTTCTCTTTAAAATTTAAAATAAACATGAACTATAAAAAAAAGAATTACGTATATAAATTTTTAAATATGTTTTCATCACTTATAAATATGTCTTATCGAATTATTAAAAATAATTTATTACCATATATTTTAAAATATGTATATTTTACTGCTGAAGTATTGTAAATTATTTATAATTCATACTGCAAGATTAAATGATATATTCTCACAAATTAAAGAGATCCAATTGTAAGTTCAAATTTTAGCTAACTCGTGCGGATATAGTCTAATTTTGTAATTTTTTTCTTATTGAAAATATCAAATATTTCTCTCTCTCTTATCTTCTTATTATATTTCAAGCCACAGTTGAAGTCTTTCAGCTGTATATTTCATCGCGTGCATGGCATTTGAAGATAATTTTGATATTTACTTGAATTATATGCATAAAAGAGTTGTACAATGATCTCATAAAAGAGTTGTACAGTGATCAGTTGAAGTTATTCGTTGGTTGGCAGACCTCTCCATATATGTCAAGATCCGAAAACGGATCATGATGACATTTATCGCGACGAAATCTTGATAAGTAAGCCAATTACCTAAACTGATAAAGAAAAAATAAAATAGATAATAACACAATCCCAAGCGATACTTCTAGGGCAAAACCAGGTCAATACGAAACATAATTAAAACATAAATGGAAATGAAACAAAACACACACACACATATAAGGTTATAGGAGTTTATACGTGAAAATTCAAACAAAAAATAAAATAGGTTAAAAATGAGATCCAAATCAAAGATTTATTTTAAAATTTTTACTAATAAGGTCCTCAAATTTTCATTTTGAAATCATGATTTAAAGGTGTTTTTGATGATATAATGGATGAATAGTAATGAAAATAAGATTTTGCAGTTTACCCAAGCTTAAATGGTGAAGAAACCCTTAAGAATTGCCCAATCCAAAACTCAAAGGTCCAAAAATTAAGGGAAAACATGAAAATGAGTTTTTATACTGTTCAATGAACAGTACCTTGTGAATGCAGTCAGTCCTTCGCGTTCGCGGGGGTTAATACTGATTGGCCAATAAAATTAGCCTTCTCGTTCATGGCCAGGGCTTCACGTTCGTGAAGGTCCAGGAGCCGGATCCTCGCATTTGTGACAGCACTGTCGCATTTGCGAAGAAGGAACTTTATCCCAACCCAACCTTCGTGTTCGTGATAAAGGAATAATTCCTTCTCTGTATTGCGAAGAACGAACAATTTCTTTTGTGCATTTGTGAAAAAAGGTGACCTCGTCTATCAGATATCAATAATTAGTTGATTTGCATGATTTTCAAAATCTCTGAATAGACCCTCAAAATTTGTTCGGAACCCAAAAAATTAAATGTTATATATTATTAGGCTAATTTCGACATTCTGGACTCAATGACGACATCATATTTAAAAAATAAAATATTATCTTCAATAAATTAACCCCAGGACCAAATGAAGGATTGAAATGAGATATAAAGGTCCCGAATCTGTATCAACCACGTTACAACCCAATTTTTTTTAAAAGAAAAATTTGACGCTCAATTCTTTTTCTTTTAAATTTATTTTTACATGAATCTTTATTATTGGTGTAGTTTGGGTCTTTGATATTTTACTCTTTTCATTTCAATCAAGATTTTTGAATTTTGTAGTTTTAAATTAAAGATGTATTTCTTCTATTTCATATTAGTTATCTGTTTTTCTCTTCACATGTCCTTATGTCATCATAAATAAGAAGAGTAGTTTTATGATTTTCCGTTTTTTTTTTGAAAAATTATAAACTTGTATACACTTCAAAATGAATTTCAATTGTAAGGGTATAATAGAAAAATTTAATCAATTTTCTTTTATTTTACAAATTGAAAATACTAAAGAAGAATAGCTATATATTTTGAATTTACTAAGAAATTATGTTACAAATAATATTTTTAGGACAATTTGATCATTTTTTTAAATTTAGTGATTTTCAACCTTTTTAAAAATAAAATAAAAAGTTTAAAATCTATATAACATTGCTATAAATCGGGTTAGAAAAATTAATATACTGTAAATTATCATGTCAAGTATCAAATTTGATAAGTATTATTACAAAGTTATTGAGAATTCTGACATATTACTAAGATCTCAAAAAAAAAAAAACAAAATGAAAAAGAAATATAATATATGAAAATTTGTCTCTTTTTGTCATGACATACAAAACATATTTATATTTTTTTTTATTTTAAAAAGTTTATAAGATGTTTAATGACAGTAAATTATGAAATATTATTAAACAAAAAAATGTTGGGTCCGTACATAGCACGGAATACATCATCTAGTACCTTAAATAAGCCAATTTAAACTCTTTCCGAAGGATTTAATCAAAGGTAACAAAATTGAATATCAGCATATCGATCTCTGTAAGAACATGCAAGTTCAAGTTAACAAAAATCAGAATAAAACGATATAAAGAGTACAAAAAAAGAACAAGTGTAGACACATAATTTTGTCCCTCTCGGAAGTCAAATTTGCCCATTTACCCTCTCCTTACCATGTACCTTACCCCCATGTGATTATCCTTCCACAAAAATACAAAAATAACAAAATTCTTAACAATTTAACAACCCACCCAATCAAAATTAACCACCTCATCTTATCTCCACCCCTACCCCACCTCACCCCCTAAGGTCACATTTCCCCCCTCTTCATAACAGAATTTACACACATACACGGCTCACACACACTCGAATATACATATACACATACTCCTCCAAAGATAAGGGATTCATTGTATTCCCTTCACAATACACACCATCACTCGCTGATCACACACACACACCGCCAAACACATACTTCACAATACACCAAAAAAACACTCACATACAATATTCACATATACATAGAGAGAAAAAACTCACATCTCACTGGAAAAATGCACACTCGCGGATATAGAAGGTATAGTCAAGTAAATAGAGAGAAAATCAGTGAGTGATAGGGAGAGAAAGGGCGAGAAATCAGAGAAAACAATGGGAAACGGATCCTTCTAGCGTGATCTTGCAGAAATAACTTCAGCAAAGCTACCTTTTAAATCCAAATCACCCCCAGCTTTTTTTTTTTTATCTTTTCAAACCAACTCCCACTGGAAATACCAAAAATAGCGATGAAAATGTCTGAACAAAACCCATCTCTCCATAAATCCGCCAGTTCCAGCAAAATCTACCAAAAAATAGATGGACCTATCTATTTATGTGTGAAATTAGGTACAGACTTTTCTCGATTTTGTGGGGTTTAGTCATGAATTATTGAAAAGGTTCGTTTATCGTGAGGTTCGACTTGAGATCGAAATCTGATTTAGAATTTGTGTTGAGGTTTGATTTGAGGTATCTCAACTGTGGTTCAATCAAACAATTCGAGATTGAAATTCAATTGAGGTCCAATTCTATTTTCTCCTCTTTTATTTCATTGTTTATTATATTTGATATATTGAATTGAACATTGTGTGTTGGTTGATTCTTGTTGGTGATGAATAGTTGTTTGGTGTTGATTCATTATTGATTTTTGTGGTGTTTTGAATGTATGTGAACTCTCGTGATTGTTGTGGTTTGATTCGCTGACTTTATATTGAAATTGATTAATCGTTGGTTGAAAATGACTTGAATTCGTTTGAGGTAAATGAAATTAGGGCGGGAATTGAAAATTGAAAAAGTGAATATTGATTTAGTTTTGTTCTATTGATTATGGTTTAATTTGGAATAAAAATCGATTTTGGCTAAGCCCGATAGTATCATGTGTTAGGCCGAAATTAGTAGGCAAAAACTAAGTTGGGTAGGAAAATTGTAAAAATTCATGATTGTGGAATAATTGAATTTTGTGCTTCAGATTATTTTATGTTGTTGCTTGAAAGTGAAAAATATATTCATTTAGACGGGGAATGTCTCGAGGCCATTTGTATTTATTCATTGGGAAATGTCCCGAAGTATCTTGTACGCTAAGGATGTTCGTGATGAAGGCCCGAGATGTCGGGTAGAGCATGGTTCATGGTTAGTATAGGTTAGTGTAGGTTTATTTCAGTATCTTTTATTTCGGACTGTAATAATTTGACTGGACACTATTTTTTGGACTTATTTTTATTTGATTAGTTTGTTTGTTTATTTTTATATGTTTTATTGATTAATATATTCCATAGTGTCTACTAACCGATATGCTCCACGAAGCGATCGCGGTTGAACCACGGGATCGAGGGGTGTCTAACACCTCCCCTCGGTCAACAAAATTCCTTAACTAAAATCTCTATTCGTGATCAATATTTAAAAGAGTCATGACCATTTTGAAAAAAAATTTCTAACGGTGACTTGGCACACTCGATTTATGCCAAGTGGCGATTCTAAGTTTTGATTGTCAAAAGTCTTTTTCGAAATAAATTTTATTTTCAGTCACTTTAATAATAAAAATCCTTTCAAACTTAAAATTAATCTTTTTGGTTAAAAAGGGGTGTGACAGCTCTGGCGACTCCACTAGGAACTTTTCAGAATTCGAGCTTATATTTTTTGATTTATTTCGGCTTAGTTTGACACTATAGGTGTATATAAATTTGTTTGTGTTATTATTTTATCATTATTGAGTGCCTACGTGCTACGTGTTTACAGTTTTTCTCTTATGTGTTACGGCTTTATATCTGGCATCATGTGCATTACCCCAAGTCATTCTTTCGCAACAAGTTCTGGAGTACACGTTGTGTACACGAACTCTAGTTGTGTCAGCCTTATTTTAGGAGGATCCATCGAATGTAAGGAGTAGGTGGAAAGCAATCGCAGTCACCCATATGCTCTTACGAACGGCCTTTTTAGTGAACCTCAGCCTAGGTCAGCCTTTAGGTCATGTTTATCTGCATCATATTGAGACCTAACGGAACCCACTTAGTCTTTTATAAGAGACTCACCCCTAGAGTATCCCTACGTGCTAATTGTTGCATCTTTGAGGGTAATAGGATCATTTGACGGACTGATTTGGAGAAAAACATATGCTAGAATTAAAGGAAAGTGTGTTGGTTAGGAAAGGTTGAATAAAAAAGAAAAATTAAGTCACAAAAGATTTTTACCCTTTGAACTTATTTTCTCAAAAAACACAAAGCATCAAAAAGATTTTTCTTTTGTTCTCTTTAGCAAGCATTCATAATTCAAAAATTAAAAAAAAAATATTTTTTTTCAATAGGAGTTTTTCATAAAAGAAAAATTCAAAAAAGGATGGTAGAAGTTTTGTACATATCATATAAAGAATATACCAAAAAAATTTCCTTTCGTAGTTGTTGGTACCATTTTTATATTAATTGTCAAATTGAAAAACTCAAAAAAAAAAGATTTTATTGGCGTTTTTCATCGTCTGTCTTTGGTCGTGTCTCTTAAGTCAAGGTTCATTTTGTTATTTAATCCTTAATTGACCAATTTGGCCGAACTACGCATACCTGATTCTCCTCTCTCGAGAATAATATACGTAGGCAGTCCTTTTAGGGTTCGGTGATCTTATTTACAAAATCCAAAAAATGATTTTCTTTACTAGGGTTCGGTGATCTTATTTACAAAATTCAAAAAACGATTTTCTTTACTCTACATTTAGAGTAGACGTTTCATATACATCTTTAAAATAAAACTACAAAAAAAGAATTTTCCTTTAATAGGTTCAAGTTTTATTTTCATATGAAATTCAAAATCGAAAACTCAAAAAGATTTTCTTTGGTAATCATAGGTTTTAGTTTATATAGGATTTTAATGCTGAAAAATTCAAAAAGATTTTCGTCAATTCTTTTGACAATTTGTTATTTTCTTTTCTTCTTAAAGTTTCAAGAAAAAAAAAGAAAAAAAAGAGTTTGATCGGCCATGTTGTGCCAAAACTTCATGAACTACGCACACCTGATTCTCCTCTCTCGGAAGTGAGATATGTAGGTTTCCTTCTTAGATTCGGTGATCTTTTCAGAAAGAAAAAAAATGAGGTTTTGAAAAAAGTATTGAACTCTAACACATTTGTTATCTCTTGTTCAGTGAGTTTAAGGTGGTTGGTTTGTGGTATTCTGGTTGGTCCTCCATATCACAACAAGTCCAAGAAGGAGTTAGTCATGTCCAACAAGGATATAGAGAATGACACCATGGATCAAACAAAGAGTCAGGAAAATGAGGGTTTAAAACAAGAGATTTTGAGACTAAGATAACAAATGACAGAAATGCACCAAGCTTAGGCCAGTGGGTTGCCTCCTCCTCCATTCCCCACTATTGACCTCATAATTACCTTGAGTTTTCCATCACAACTGCAATCTCCATTTCCTAATGTTGTTGATGTACCACAACATGCCTCAGAATTCATTCCAAGCCAAAAGCATCCCAATGCTTCCATCACTTATTCTCTAGCTCTTCAGTATAAATCTACCACATTAACAGCACCACTGTCTGCGCTTTTGTTGCTCAACCTTCTACTGAGGCTTTCACTTTGGCTATCAATCCAACGGTTGTGATGCCCCAATCTGCTAGTGGATCTATGTTCAATACTCTTGGTGATCATTGCTATACTCCTGAGCCTACTTTTAAGTTAACTGGACAACCAAAATTTCTTAACAAGAAACTTAGTGTGTCAGAAGGCCAGGAAAAATGGCTAGAAAAATGAAGACTGCAGAAAATGCTATGAAAAATCTCTTAGGACTTGCGGGTAGAAAAAATATTTCACATAAAAACTGGGGCATGTCTTCAAGTGTTAACCTTCCTCCAATCCTTGAGATATCGAAATTTGAGAATCTTGATGGACACGAGAAATTTGTGAAATATTTAGGATGATATTGCAATCAATTAAGGAAAACTAGAGGGAAGAATGAGGAAGATGCAACTGCTATTGTAGTTGGACAACGGGCACATCCAAGAAGACCACGTCGTTGTTATCATCAATCTCAAGCCCAAACTCTATATAATCACTCCCAAAATTCATTAACTTCATTTCCCTACCTCCATACCCAGTATGTAGCACATAATCATATGTTCAACCCATTTCTTACTCATAATGACGCGCACCAACTTCTCATAGTCATCCTTCAACTCCACAAACATATCAAAGTCCTTCTAGGCCTGATGTTCGATCCAAGTCAAATAATGAAAAGAGGCATAATCTTAGGGATATTTTTACATCAATTGGATAATCATATGCTAGTCTATTCCAAGATTAGTATAATGGGGCATGATCACTCCGCTCCTTGGATATACTACTGACCCATATTCAAGAAAATTTGATCCTAATATACGATGTGCATATCATTCTGATATTTAGGTTTACGGTATTGAAGATTATCGTAGTTTAAAAAGAGAAATAAAAAAGATGATTCAAGATAGATAAATTATGGTGCAGAACATTGACAGTGGTGAAAGCTTTAGTCATGCTGATATGCAAACCAATGGCTAAGATGTCAAGCGCAACAATTGAGAAGCCACTCTTTTCCTTACTTGGAAGGATTATGGTAGTTTTTTTTGTTTTCCTTTCTATCTTCCAAATTATTTCAGGGTTGTAGTTTGGAATCTATCTTGTTTTGTTTCTCTGTCATTTTTGTTTAAACCCTTCTATCTTTTCTTTTAATAAAAAGTGATATACTTGTTGTTTTGTCTTATTTTAAGTTTGTTTATATTCTTTACACAGTTCATTTTATGTTGGTTTCAGCAATATAAAATGCTGACATAATTTTTAGCTAGATCTTAAAATCCAGTTTAAGTATGAACTTTGAATCAAAGGGCTAAAGTTAGAAAAACGGCATATGAGAAATTGGTAGAATGTTGAGATATTTGGTGACCACATGGAAGACTTCTTTCAAAATGAAAGCAATTACTTTGAGAATCACAAGAATAACTTGGTCATCAATAGAAAAACATATCTCAATTAGGTCAAATAGCGGACACGTGATCCCTATATCAAGAGAAACAGGAAGATAACCAGCTCCACAAAAACATGTGTCATTCGATATGAGGGATGTACAACAAATGTGGAGTTGTATGTTTGAAAAGTGTAGAAAAAAAGTGGCACACATGCTTAGTTAAAGTTAGTGTTGTTCAAGTGTCACAAGTGATCTTCATCTTTCACTTCATATTGAATGTGTGTACTTGCATTTTCAAGGATTGATATGATGAAGACATTTCATTCTGCTATTCAAATATTGTGTCATCCTTTGTTTACCCCATTTGAGCTTTACTGTTATTTTCTTTCATACCCCTCTTTTGGAATCAAAATAGAGTCAGCAAAAGAAAAGTGTCAAGCAAAAGGACAGAGTCAGAAAAGTATTTTTTTTAAAAGAAAAATGTCCAAAAAAAAGGAAAAGAGAAGAATGTGAAGAAAAATAGAGTAAAAAAAATTCTCCAAAGAGAAAAAGAGTCAATAAAATAAAAGAAAAATTAGAATCAAGCAATAGAACAAGTTGTCGGAAGTACGTATTACCTGATTCTCCTCTCTCAAGGGTGAGATACGTAGGCTGCCCTACTCTGGGTCGGTCCAAACAAATGAACAATTTAGAATGACCCAGTCAAAAGAAACTGGGGCATAGGTTACTTTCCATTGTTTGAGTCGATTCCAAAAGTAGTAAGCCCCACCCCACTTCAAGTGTCATTTGGGCCTCATGCTATTCTTTCCTTCTAACCTAATTCAAAAGTCAAGTTACAATCAAAGAAAGACCTTCAGATTAATTTTTGAGAATGTTAAGGCTAAGCATGCAATGTATATGATGATACATTTTGAGTATTACTTGTCTTCCTCCGCATAAGAAGTTAGGAGAGTCTTATTGGTGAAAATCCCCATGGGTACCGTGAGATGACTGTGAGTTGAGAGAATGAAAATGAGAGAGTCTTATTGGTGAAAATCCTCATAGCACCATAAGACGATGGTGAGCTGAGAGAAAAAAATGGGAGAGGCTTAGTGGCGAAAACCCTTCAAGGTGTCACTAGCCAATTGAGGTATATAAGAATAATTGACCTAAGGAAACAACTCAATTTCAGGGTCATTAACTCAACAACAATTGGTGGAAAGTTTGGATGAAGAGATCAGGCAGCTTAATCCAAAAATGCATGGCATAATCATTAGAATTGATTATCATTTTTAGTTAAATCTTTTCTTTTCTTTATATTCAAAAAGGGATAAATAATGTCTTTTCTTTCTTCTCTTTATTTTTATTTTTTTCCTTTTAAGTTTGTCATTCGAAGAAAAAATTATAATTCTTATGTCTTTGAGTCAAGTCATGTCAAAAGAAGTGAGAAAGGATCTCAAAAATTATTACCAACTTCTTCAATTGCACACAGCAAGACAAAAGGCCAGCACATAAAGAAACATGATTGTGAGTCAAAACAAGACAAACAGAAAGTTTTGTCAGAAAATAAGTTTGGGGAATCAAGGAAATACCAAGGTTCGAAAGATTCATCTAAGAGACATAAAAAAATAGAGATATTACGTTTGTTTTTGAGTCACTTTGAATAATCTGAGTTTGGATCAATGGTACAACAAGTCAGTGATATATACCATTTGCTGAAAGCAAAATTAATGGATCAAGTGCCAGAGAAATTGCCTCAAAAGTCAAAGCCGTAATCTAACCACCCTATTTTAAACTCACAAGTTTTCTTTGTATGAAACAAGAACAGTTGCTACCTTCTAATCAAAAACTTCAAAGCACAAATATCTAGAGGTGTAATTGCTCATTTCTGGATATTCAAAAGCAGTGTTGCTGTACAGGGTTGGTAATCCTAATTATGGTGAACCTCATCATCTTGTTCCCCTAAGAGACACTCTCTCTAATTTGGGTTTTTCATGTCTCATGGCTAGGAGGTGTACATCCTAATTTGAGCCTTTAATCCTAAAAGATGCACTTTTTTTAAGAATCCTTCACCTTTACGCTTAAGAGAGGGACTTGTTGGTCTTAGTCATTCAATTTTACCCTTAAAAGGGTTCATTTATTGATAAAAATCATGATTCATCTTTGCATTATGCATTGTTGCAAGTAGTGATTGGGTTTAACACCCTCAAAAGCTTTTGATGATAAACTGGGGCAAAGATAAAATTTAATTCCTGTGATTTGAAATTTCACTTTAGGACACTCCTAGAAAATGAGACTTTATTTTTTTTTGGAAAATGAAGCTTTCTTTATCATAATCTTTGTGTGGGATAATTTTTGTTCTAGTTTTGATTCTGATTTTAGAAGCCCGCCTGAAGAACAGGGTGATGAAATTGCAAGTCAGGACCCGTTTGAAGAATAGAGTGATGAAATAGCAAGTCAGGAGCCCGCTTGAAGAACAGGTTGATGGAATTGCAAGTCTGGAGCCCGTCTGAAGAATAGGGTGATGAAATGACAAGTCAGGAGACCGTCTGAAGAACGGGGTGATGAAATGAAAAGTTAAAAGCCCGCCCAAAGAACGGGGTGATGAAATGGAAAGTCAGAAGCCCGGCTGAAGAATAAAGTGATGAAATGGAAAGTCAGGAACCCTCTCAAAGAGCAGGGTGATGAAATTGCAAGTTGGGAGATCGCCCGGAGAACAGAGTGAGAAAATCGCAAGTCAGGAGCCTACCTAAAGAATAAGGTGATAAAATTGAAAGTTAGGAGACTACCTGAAGAACAGGGTGATGAAATGGAAAGTCAGGAGCCCGCCTGAAGAACAGGGTGATGAAATTAAAAGTCAGGAGCCTGCCTGAAGAACAGGGTGATGAAATAGTAAATCAAGAGCCCGCTTGAACAATACGATGAAATGTAAGTCAGGATCCCGCCTGAAGAACAGGACGATGAAATGGCAAGTCAGAAGCTTTCCTGAACAACAGGGTGATGAAATAGCAAGTTAGGAGCTTGCCTGAAAAATAGGATGATGAAATTGTAAGTCAGGAGCCCGCATAAAGAACACAGTGATGAAATTATAAGTCAGGAGTCCACCTGAAGAACAGGATGATGAAATTGCAAGTCAGGAGCCCGCCTGAAGAATAGAGTGATGGAATGGCAAGTTAGGAGCCTGCCTGAAGAACAAGGTGATGAAATAGCAAGTCAGGAACCCGCTTGAAGAATAGTGTGATGAAATTGTAAGTCAGGAGCCCGCCTAAAGAACAGGGTGATAAAATGGCAAGTCAGAAGCCTGCCTGAAGAATAGGGTGATGGAATGGCAAGTTAGGAGCCCACCTGAAGAACAACGTGATGAATTTACAAGTCGAAAGTTCTCTCGGAGAATAGAGTAAGAAAATTGCAAGTTAGGATCCCGCCTGAAGAACAGGGTGATGAAATTTCAAGTCAGGAGCCCACCTAAAGAACAAGGTAATGAGCAAGTAGGGAGCACGCCTGAAGAACAGGGTAATGAAATTAGCAAGTAGGGATCCCGCCTGAAGAATAGGGTAAAGATTTTCAAATTGACGATTAAGGTTCAGAAGTACCACCAATAGAACATTGTCAATTTATGAGTTCATCCCCAACATAAAATTTTGTATGGAGAAAACATCTATTCTCAAGTTCAAGCTGAAGAAGATCAAATCTTTGGTCAATTTTGAAAGTATCATAAATTCAAGTCAAGAGTCCAAAATAAGCTGTATAGATAGGACTTTTGTAATTTCAGTTATCTTTTTAACTTGTATTTTTTATTTTTGACGTAAAGACAGAGCCGCGGACGGGAACCTCAATAGGGCCTTACTCAATCCTCTAACTCGGTATAGTCCCTTTCTTTCCAACCCTTTGAGATACCTGTGTCTTAATTCCCACATAACTTGAGACAGGTAGAATGCCCAAAATCAAGACCCGGTTGCCCTTCTTCCTTTTGTTTCTTTTCTTGAATAATGATCGGGTCAAAATTTTGTATCGTTGTCTACTTTTTTGTTTGAAAACACTTTGTGTTTACATCCAAAGAGGGGCATGATGTAGACACATAATTTTGTCCCTCTCGGAAGCCGATTTTACCCATTAAGTCCTGCCTTACCATGTACCTTACCCCATGTGATTATCCCTCCACAAAAAGACAAAAATATACAAAATTCTTAACAAATTAACAACCTACCCAATCAAAATTAACCACCTCATCTTATCCCCACCCCTACCCCACCTTATCCCCTAACCCACATACCCCGTAACCCCCTAAGGTCACATTTCCCCCCTCTTCATAATAGAATTTACACACATACACGACTCAGACATACTCGGATACACATACACACATACTCCTCTATAGACAAGGGATTCATTGTATTCCCTTCATAATACACACCATCACTCATTGATCACACACATACACCGCCAAACACACACTTTATAATACACCAAAAAATACTCACACACAATATTCACATACACACATAGAGATTAAAAACTTGTATCTCACCGGAAAAATGCACACTCACGGATGGAGAAAGGGTAGTTAAGAAAATAGAAAGAAAATCAGTGAGCGATAGGGAGAGAAAGGGCGAGAAATCAGAGAAAACAATAGGAAATGGATCCTTCCGGCGAGATCTCACCGAAATAAATCCAGCAATGTCACTTTTTAAATCCAAATCACCATCAGCTTCTTTTTCCTATCTTTTTCCAACCAACTCCCACCAAAAACACGAAAAATAGCGATGAAAACGCCTGAAATAAACCCATCTTGCCATAAATCCACTTGTTTGGCGAAATCCACTAGAAAACGGATGGACCAATCTATTTTTGTGTGAAATTAGGTACGGGTTATTCTCGATTTCGTGGGGTTTAGTCGTGGATTATTAAAAAACAAAATAGGTATAGACAAGAGCCGGGTTCGTTCATCGTGAGGTTCTATTTGAGATCGAAATCTAATTTGGAATTTGTGTTGAGGTTTGATTTGAGCTATCTCGACCGTGGTCTAATAAAACAATTCGAAATTGAAATTCAATTGAGGTCCAATTCTATTCTCTCCTCTTTTATTCCATTGTTTATTATATTCGATACATTGAATTGAACATTGTAGGTTGGTTGATCTTTGTTGGTGATGAATAGTTGTTTGGTGTTGATTCATTGTTGATTTTTGTGGTGTTTTGAATATATGTGAACTCTCGTGATTGTTGTGGTTTGATTCATTGGCTTTATATTTAAATTGATTAATCATTCAGTTGAGAATGACTTGAATTCGTTTGAGGTAAATGAAATTGGGGAGGGATTGATAATTGAAAAAGTGAATATTGGTTTAGTTTTGATCCATTGATTATGGTTTAATTCGGAATAAATATCGATCTTGGCTAAGCCCGATAGTATCATGTGTTGGGCAGAAATTTGTAGGCAAATACTAAGTTGGGTAGACAGATTGTAGAAATTGATGATTGTAGAATGATTAAAGTTTGTGCTTGAGATTATTTTATATTGCCGCCTAAAATTGAAAAATGTATTCATTTAGCCGGGGAATTCCTCGAGGCCATTTGTATTTATTCACCGGGGAATGCCCCGAAGTATCTTGTATGCTAAGGACGTTCGTGATGAAGGCCCAAGGCATCGGGTAGAGCATAGTTTAGGGTTAGTATAGGTTAGTGTAAGTTTATTTCGGTATCTTTTATTTCGGACTGTAATAATTGGTCTGGACACTATTTTTTGAACTTGTTTTGGTTTGGTTTGTTTGTTTGTTTGTTTTTGTGTGTTTTGTTGGTCTATACATTCCATAATGTCTACTAGCCGATATACTCCACGAAGCGACCGTGGTCGAACCACAGGATCGAGGGGTGTCTAACACCTTCCCCTCTATCAATAAAACTTCTTAACCGAAATCTCTGTTCGTGGACCAGTTTTTAAAAGAGTAACAACCATTTTGAAAAAGAATTTCTAAAGGTGACTTGATACACCCGATTTATGCCAAGTGGTGATTCTGAGTTTTGATTCAAAAGTCCTTTTCGAAATAAATTTTATTTTTAGTCGCTTTAATAATAAAAACTCTTTCAAACTTAAAATTAATCTTTTTGACTAAAAAGAGGTGTGACGACAAGCACAAAAAATCATAAAATATTTAGAATCAGATTCACAAATCAGCTGTAAATAAAAAAACACTTATTTTAAAATAAACAGATTTATTGATTAACTAATTAAAAGCGAATCTATGTTATAAGAATAATTAGGCATGGAAAGTTTAGAGACAAGTATAAATTAATAAATATAATAACTTTTTAAATAAGCGAGAAGATATAATTGATACAATAACATAGATATAGAGGCTAATTACTCGGTAACTTAAACTATATACTAACTACCAACATATAAAAATTAATAAAAACACCTATAAGTTAGGGTGTAATCGCTTAACCTCTTGCAAAGTCTTGAAAGACCTTCTAGTTAAAGTCGGGCGGAGCTATCCTTGGATTACGGGGTTCATCCGACCCCCTTCGGCAAAAAATTATGTTATATATATATATATATATATATTATTAAAATAATTTTTTATGTATATATAATAGATCTTGAATCTCCTTCAGTTAATTCGTAAGTTTACTCATGAAGCCTCTTAACGAAAATCTAACTCCTCCATTACTTAAAGTGCAATGATTATCGAACCATAAGTCTATCATCTAGATCACATCCTACTTAGAAGGAAAACAATTTTGTAGGGATGATTATTTTATAACAATGGAATCACCCTGTGCAACTAACATAACACTTTGCAATCCAAAGGAAGGATTGCTCGTATTATTCAGTAAACACAGACTTTCATCTCCCACAATTCGCCTCAGTTGGGTCATTAAGTTATTATTAAGCCTAAAGTGTTCTAAATAAAATTTAAAACTAACGCCCAAAGAAATGCCTACCTGTCCCAATCTAGTATCCAAGAGGCATTAGACTTGCTATTTGGAGATAGAAAAATATACTTTTTCATCCTCATCTTTGATGCATTTAACTTGGTTAAGATAATTATGGGTCCTCTTATTTCTTGCCTTGCTAGCCTGTACAACTTTTTATTCCCAACTTTGTTCTCTAATTTTGCGTACAATCGTTTAAAAGCTATCGTTCTTGCCGCCGTAATTGTTAACTTTGCCTTCTTCCCCGCCATCTTAATGATAATCTTTTCCTCCTTGTTCTTACTTTCCGACAACTTCCCTGTAAGCCATCTTCTTTGCCTCCGCAGTCCTTGTCGTATTATCTTTCATTAATTACATTGACATTTGTTAAGTAATCCCTTCGTCGAGCAATATTTGTACATTATATTAAAAATAAATATTCAATAATATTTGTCCAATTTGAAGAAATTAATAGATAGTTTATCTATTTGTATCCATTTTACTCTTGATACTAAATACTATTCATCATTCAATATATTTTTCAAAGCAATAAATTAATTATATTTAAAGGATGGTATGATAAAATTATCTCTATTATTTATTATTTTTTAACTTGTGTACCAAGTTAATAGTGGAGAAGTATTGTTCGACAGAGAGGATACCTAATTTCCAAAAGTATCATCTTTTCCTTGAAATTCCCTTGTTGACTCTATCTTTCTTTTATGTATAACTGCGATTTTCTGCAACCATTAAGGAGACCTTATAATTATGAACTAATGCTCTCTTTGAAATTTGAATTATTGAAAATTATTAAACCAACTGTTTTTTCGATTTATTGGAGTGCTTATTACTTCCTTTATCCAATTACAGTTGTTTATGTAACTAAAAATATATATCCAACATTATTTGTTCAGTTTGAAAAATCAATGAATAATTTATCCATTTGTACATTTTTCTACTCTTGATATTAAATACTATTCATTATTCAATGTATTTCTCAAAGCACTAAAGTGTTTATATTCGAAAGGTAATATAGTAAAATTATTCATATTATTTATTATTTTTTTAATTTGTGTCGAGTCAATAGTGAAGTATTATGGAGAAGGGCAAAAACGAAAAGGATATGTGAACAAGTATTAGTGAGCGAAAGCCATGAACCAAATGGCTCTTTTTCTGTGTTTCGAGATTTAGTCGAAACCAATGTATACAAAGGCGTTTTTAGGGAGTCTCGGAACAAGGGCGTATGAATTATGGTTGCTTTCTTTAAAGGTGATATGATTATCTTTACCAAGAGGAAGGAGATTAATTACAAAAATGACAGATATAAAAATATAAAATCTCCTCCAGCAGATTCGAACTTGGGTCCCCAAGCAGCAAATTGTGACCTTTAGACATTGGCACAACAAGCCCCTCTGTTACTTTGGGTGCCACAGTTAATATTTATACTAAATTCGAATACAATATATATAGATATACACATGTAAATATAGAGTTTCAACCAAGACTACAAATGCCGTGGCACCCCAACCCAATACATAGATCCGCCCCTCATATAAATGACACAGCAATGCAAGTGGTCTAGATTCTAAAATAGCCAGCAGTTAATGAGGTGGGTGGGCATATGATATAGGTTTATCTACTTAATTCCCTCTATTATTGAAAAGTCCTAATCACAAACTTCCTCGCTTTAATGTGTGATCCAGGAATAAATGCTGATGAAGACATAATTCTAATACTATTACACTTTGGAGTTCCCACTGTTGATTTTTCTTGTATTTCCTTTTTTCGATCTCCGTAAGAACTTAAAATCCAAGTCTACAAAACTAGGAATCAAGTGATATAAAAAAGGAAAAATTCTTTTGGCCCAATTTAGCCATAATTTGATGATAATAATAATAAATTTTATTCACACTATAAATTGATTTTCTTTTGGACATTTTTGCCCCTTTCATCTTAAATTAAAAATTCTTTCATTACTTACTCCCCCGTTTCAAAATAGTTAACCCTTTTTGACTTGCCACTCTCCTTAAGAAAGTATTTATTAGGCGTTTATTTTACCAAATTAGCCTTATTAATTATACTTTAAAAATATAAATTTAATTAAATATACTTTGTTTAGTCATTTAATGTTGAGGGTAGCATTGGAAGAACATAATAAAATACTCTTGATTTCATCATAAGAGACAACTAAATTGAAACAAATATTTTTAGAAAGAGGGTCAACTAAAACGAAATGAAGGAAGTATTTTATTACTCTTTTCCAATACATTGAAAACTATCCCAATACATGAGAATGGACAAATTAACATAATTTTCATAAATATGATTGCATAGTACTTATTGCTTGAAAAGAATAAGTTAGGATAAAAATAATAATATGAAATTAATTAATTATATTCTCATATATTCAAAATCAGTGTGACCAAAGTAGTATTATAATTATGCGTTTTATCATATAAATAATTCTTATTTTTTTAATCTTTAATTTTAAATTTTAAATCTCTTTATTTTATATAGCTAAATAGGAGATATAGATATATATCTTAAAACCTATCAATATTTTGAATAAATTTTAGTTTTTTTATTTTTGTTGAAATCTGATTCGTAGTTTAGTATTACATAAATTAAGCAATTATCAAAATTTTCAAAATAAAAAGTTAATTATTTTTTCTGAATTCAGTTGTATAATTTTAATTATCCTATAATTTTTCTCATGATAATTCAAATGATTTTTTTTTCATTTCAAATCTTTTCTATCTATTTTTAGAAGTAGAGCGGAAGGAAGTCAACATAACATTTAAAAATTTCACATAAAAATTTTCTTTTCTCTGTCATTTCTTTTTTGCATAAAAATTTTCTTAGTTGAAAAAAAAATTACCCTATGTTAATCTTACACTTAAATTATATATAAATGACAAGAAAAATACATAAAGAAAAGAATAAAAAATATTTATGAGTTTTAAAATTAAAAGTTTGCATAGTTAAATAATTTTTAATATAATATAAAAATATTTTAATAAAAATAATAAAAACTTAAAGCACTTTAGACGTGGTAGACATTGACAAGTTATAAAAATTATATATTTCATAATGTCGACTTTAATTAACAATAACCAAAGAGAGTCACACATTGATATTGTAGTCTTACGTCACTATGTTACGCCGAGTTAATAACTTAGGAACCATTATTTATATTTTTATTAATATATATGACTTCTAATTAAGGAACTATGTTAATTTTTACGTTTATAGAAATTTAAACTACATATTTGAATAGTTTTTTTTTAAAATATAGTTTAAAATATTTCAATAGCGATAGTCAAAGCTCAAATTACTTTAAACATGATATCGACCTAAAATAAAAATCATATAGCTCAAAAAAAATCTATATTGGTTAAACATCAATTCAAGAAAGTCACACATTATATTAATGTTATAGTCTTGTGATCCTGCGTACTTTAATTATTATATGTGTTAACGGGTGAATTGAAAATATAATTATTAACTGGTGAGTCATTAATTATATTTGTTATTAATATGAAGTTTAACTAAGTAATTTTATTTTTATGTTTAAAAAAATCGAACAACATATTTAAAAAGTTTAAAAATATAATTAAAAATATTTCTACAACGATTATCTAAATTCAAAATTCTTTAGACATGATACATATTAACACATTATAAAAATTATAGAGTTCATAATTATTGACCCTCAATCCAAAATAATCACTCATTATAGCTATTAAGCTAACCATTGTCATAATTTCTCAGTACTCTAAATAAAAATTAACTATGTCCACATTTAATTGTTTTCACATTTCTTAATAACTAGAAGTAGAAATATTGATTAATTATAATATTTTGTTTGAAATAATTTATTACAGCTACAAGCTGAGGTTGCTATTGCTAAATTAACTTTTATCATGTGAAAAATAGTTTTTTCACTTACACTAGGCATGTTGTAGGTGAAAATTAAAAAGAATTGAAAAATTGAATAATTGAAATCAAAGATAGATGAAATTTATCTGCTATTACCTAACATTAATTCTATCGCATAAAAAAATTCAAACATAAACATCATTTAACTTTAAAAATTAATATATTTGTGACATAAAAATATTTTATCTTTAAAATTTAGAACACAAAAATTATTTGACCACAATTTTTTTTGTACTGTTAGAAAATAACAAATTAAAGGACATATAATAGCTATAATAGCGATTTTATGATTAGGATAAGCTTGCGTGAGACTTATTAAAATTTTGTTTAGATTTGATATAATTAGTTAATCAAAGTTAATATAATTACTTTTTTTCTAGAATTATTTTCCTAGATGATCATTCAGGTTTTTATATATAATTGCCTACAAAGATAAGTTGTTTTCTAAAGAAAATAATATCACTAAATTACATGAGTTATCTAGAGATTTTAATTTGCATTTAAAATAATATGATAAAGATTAAGTATGGTCAAGAATTTCTAAAAAGGAAAATTAAACTAATGCATTTTTTTAAAAAAAGAATAAAGTTATAATTTTGAGTAAATGAGTTTGATGAATTAAATGATTTATTATTTAAAAAATGTGATTTTAATGACATGGCATGTCAACTAAGAGAGAAGAATATTTTTGAGGTATTTAGTATTTTTTTAGAAAAAGAGTGATAGTTGAGTAATATTGTGGTAGTAAATAAAATATAAGTGATATTTGAAAGAAATTCTCAAATTCACTCAAAGTTTTAATAATAACATTTTTTGGCATGTTTAAAATTTTGTTATTTTATATTTTTCTATAGATAGATATACTAACAAAATACGTCATGGTTAAATGTAAAACGTTATTTTCCTAAATAATTTAACCACAATATTTTTTTTTCATAACATTTGTAGCAATAAATGTGGCTAAAATCTATATACATATTTTATATGGTCCATGACAAAGAATTTATACTTATTGCTATGAAATCTATTATGTTATAGACTGTAGTTATAAATTTTTTTTTACTTTATAATATATATATATATATATATATATATATATATATATATAATTTCCCATTTATGGAATTGCATTTTGTAATGTTTCAAATTCCAATTACTAGCAACAAGTAAGAGTTTTCATTTGAGCAATAGTAAATAAATAGCAACAACAATACACCCCACCAACATGGGTTGTGGTGCAGTGGATGGGGCTGCTCTACCCTTAATCAGAGGTCGAGGGTTCAATCCTAGGTATGAAGAAAACTCTGTTGGGAGCGCTGCCACTTTAATGGGCCCTGCAATGCACGATCTAGATTAGTCGGGGCTCCAATGCGGGCACTGAACACCGGATGAGAAATAAAAAAAAACAACAACAGTAGACCCCGCAATTAATATATTCTAATAAAGTAGGGTTATCATATCCTATTAAAATACAACTTATTTAAAATAAAAAAAATACATTCTATAATTTTAATAAATGGTCATTTATTTATTATCATTTTTCAATGTTGACTTTTAAGTTTAGGGAATAACAAAGACTTTAATTTTATTTAATTAAAAAAAAGAAAAAAGAATTAGTTTGTTTTAAAAGAGAAAGGTCATTACAGTCTTTTCACAATTATGACCAAGTTTTTATGGCCATTTAGCTCTATAATTTTTTTTTTGAAAAATAAGCACAGAAAAATCATAGAATATTTAGAATCAGATTCACGAATCAACTCCAAATAAAAACACTTACCTTAAAATAAACAGATTTATTGATTAGCTAATTAATGCAAATCTATGTGGTAAGAATAATTTGGCATTCGAATTATAGAGGCAAATATAAATCAATAATATAATAATTTTTTAGATACACTAGAAGATAGAAGTGTAACAATGCTATAGAGAAAGAGGCTACTAACTTGGGTTGGGATCTGGGCCACAGGTGACAAAAGAGTTTTAAAATGAGGTGTAGGTGACACAAGTCTTAATTATTAGGTGAAGGTGACAATTACTTTATTATGGATTAAGAAAGTTGGAAAAGTTTGAAAATAACCCATAAGTTTTTAATTTATACTTTGATCCAAATGTTAGTCTATTAACGGAAAATGGAGGGAAAAAGAGGCGCCTTTCTCTCTCTTCTCACCCATTGTTGTTTTCTCTCTCTTAGCGATTTTTGTGGTTCATTGTTACTGCTGCTTCATTCATTATCATCATCTTCTACTTCATTATCATCTTTATCTTGTTGTTGTTGTTATTGTTACCACTACTGTTACTAGTTGACCAATTTCTTAGGTCAAATTTTATTTCGAACATCACTTTCCACTTTGGCATTACTTCATAGGAGACGTTGGTAAGTCAAATTATGATTTTTAGTTGAATTTGTCATCTGGGTAACTGCTATTGTGTTGTTGTTTTTCAATAATGGATAGATCCCAATCATGAATCCAGCATAAGATCCATCTGTTTAAACAGATAAATCATCTGTTGCGACAGATGTGACATCTGTTTCAACGGAAGACTGATATGTTGGATTTATATTTAAATAGATGGGTCATCTGTTGCAATATTTGACACAGTTGTTGCAATAGATTAGTGACCTATTACAACAAAATCTGAACATGATTCCAACAGTAGTGTTGTAAATATCTGTTATAACAGATTACTAACTTGTTGTAACAGGTAAGTCATCTGTTGCAACAGATTAATTATCTGTTGCAATATGTCACTCATCTGTTGGAATCAGATTCAAAGGTGATTTAGTACTATAACATCAATTCCAACAGGCACTTCATTTGTAGCAACAGATATCAGGAGTGTAACATGAATCCCAAAAGGTAAGAATCTGTTGCAACAGATAACACATCTTTTGGAATTCATTCACGACACTATGAAATCACTATCAACTTTTTTTAACAAATGACTTTATTTAGGTACCACTAATGGAGGGATCAATAATAATAGGAGTGGATTGTCATGGTCAATGGGTCGAGAAGAGCAATCGATATGTATGGCATTGGAAGGAGGGTGAAATGTTAGAGATGATAGCTATGACAGTCCATAGTGATGTTTCGTATGATGATTTTGTGAACTTAATCATCAGCTTTTGTGGACCGAATTGTTAATCAGAAGAACTCGCCATCAGCTACATGCACATCTCTTTTGAAAATCAGAGGGTACTGCCTTTCAAGATAACCGATCAGGTTTGGTTGCGTTTTTACCTAAGTGATTCAACCAGGCCTGTGTTAAGGGTGTACATGGTTGAAAAGATGAGAGAGAATAAGAACCAAAATGTATAAGAAAAAGAAAAAGAAGACTTCTTTGATGATAGGTTGGATGATCTAGACATGAATATTCCAGATGATGATCAAACACCTACGCCCATTGATGTGACCAATACAATATGCAGTTCTTCTCAATCGACACAGTCTGGAAATCTTCAAGACGATGGGACCAGCTTTTTTATTAGAATGTCATTCAAGGACAAGAATGAACTATATAACACTTTGTTTATTTCTTGCTTGAAAAAAGATTTCAGAATAAAGAAGGTGATTAATTCGAGTAGTGTCTTTTGCTTCAAATGTGCTAATTCGAACTGCAAGTAGTGGTTAAGAGTGGTGAAGTATGCAAGTTCTGACAGATTAATCATTCATAAACATGAAAAGCATCACACATGTGGTTCGGATCACATCTTAGGCCAAAATCCTCATGCCACGACAAAGGTTCTCGGTTAATATTTTAGGAGTAGTTTACCCGATGGAAAAGGCCCTTCAACAAGGCTTATGGCCAATCAACTCCTTACGGATTTGGGTGTCCTATTCAGTTATTGGAAGGTATATACGACCATGGGGATTGCCAAGGACCTGTTTAGGGGGATACTCGAGCATGGGTATGAAGTCCTGGATGCTTACCATTACATGATTGAGTCCACATATCCTGGAAGTAAGACGACATTGCATCTGGATAAAAATGGAAGGTTCAAGTAATTTTTTGTATCCTATGGTGCTTGGGTTCAAGGTTTTCGACATTTGAGAAAAGGCGTAGCTGGCGATGGTACCTTAGTAGGTATAATGAAGTTCTGTTAGCAGCAGTGGCGTAGGATGTGGAGAATCACATCTTTCCTATCGCTTTTTGTGTAGCGGACAAGAAATGAGATGCCTCTTATGTATTTTTTTGAACAACTGTGACGCTGCATCGAAGATACTAAAGAGTTGTGTTTTGTATCGGATAGGCATTCAAGTATTCCAAAGATGGGTTTACTTTTCTTTACTTCAGCTTACTTTGGTTGTTGCATCAGGCATCTTGGAGAGAACATTCGAAACAACTAGAACAACGAAAAGGTCATCACCCTTTTTTATAGAGTAGCTAAAGCATATAGTAGAGAGGAGTTTTTAGACCATTTCAATCAAATAACGGATGTGAATCCCAAGGTAGCAGAATTTATCACACGTGTCGGTTTTGAGAGATGGAGCCAGGCATTCTATCCAGCAAATAGGTACATTCTTATGAATTTAATGTCTTGTTTGATTTACAAGTTTAGTATGATGTCATACTAAGTGATTCTTTTCTATAGGTACAATATTATGACATCAAACATAGCTGAATTGGTGAATTCATTGTTTGGCGATGAAAGAGAATTTCCCATCAAGGCTATGTTTAAAAAAATAAGTAGAAGTATAGCAATTTTTTTAACGAAAGGCCTGTGCAGTTCAAGTGCCCAGAAAAAAGAACCCGATTTGTTCTTGAAATCGAAAAAAAAAATATCAATGAACATGAGTTTGGGAAATAGATTATTCTCTCATAAAATAACAGATTACAAATTCTGTATCACCGGTCATGGTGATGCTGCCACAGTCAATCTTCAAACAAGATCTTGTACGTGTAGAGTTTTTGACTTGGACAAAATACCTTCTCCACATGCTATGACATCGCTTAGATCTCAATACAGTCATAAATATGGACCTAAAGTTTACGAGCACTCCTTTCAATATTATTCGATGGAAACCTATGAAATGACATATAGTGGGCATATTACTCTGATGCCTCCTGAAGAATCTTGGGTTGTTCTAGTAGAGCTTATGGGGAGATTAATACCTCCTCCATATATTGATCCGAGCACTATCAAACCAGGAAGAAAGCCATATAAGAGGAGGCGTGGAGTTGGAGAATCATTTTCATCAAGAAGAAACAAGTCCTCCATATGTAAGTGTGCTGGCCACAACGGAACTACATGCCCGAATCGTAATCTACCATGATTGTTGTAATTGCAGAAACTTGTGTTGTTGTTTGTTTGTTTGTTGTGGACTTTTAATTATTTAACTTATTGTTGTGAACCTAATGTTATCATTTATTATATATAAAATATCTTTTTTTTAAATAACTTGTGCATTAATAAAAAGAGGCAAAACATGAACTAAATAATACAGCAGACCATAATTATTCTCAACAGTTGTACAAACAACTGGAATGTTTTCCTCCAACATATGAAAAATCTATCGAAATAGATGGATAATCTGTTGATAGAAACCCAACAGATGACCAATCTATTCCAACACATGGTCCATCTGTTGAAAGAACTCAAAAGCCAAAATTGCTAGTGCTACTGGATTCAACATTGCCTCCAACCGTCGACATGTTAACATGTATTAGATTAGAAGAAATAGACAGAATTAAAATTGAATAAGAATTAAAATGCTAAAGTCTGACTAAAAGTAAATTTTTCATTAAACGAAAAATAAAACACATTAGGTATAGATCCTATATAGAAAAATTAAAATACATACGCTAAAACAAAAAACACATTCTAATTATTATTATCATCATCATCATCATTAATGACAGTCGGCCAATCAACTCACAGCAGCAGGGCCCTCATCAGCCTCTGTATTTCTCTGAACATCGTCGCTCTCATAATGACCAATTCACTCTGCAGGTCATTAACCTGCCTCTGAAGTTCCCGCACTATGTTTTGTAGAATAGCAATGTCCAGAAAAGGATCAGCCATATCTAGAACACGCATGAATTGACAAATGTAAAGAAAAAAGTTCAAAATGTAATACAACGTATACTACCAACTGGTAAATTTACACCAAAAAAAAAACTACCTAAACTAGAAACGAATATGCTCTTTGAAGAAAAGTGGTTGAAGATGTCACACGAAAAGAAAAAATACAAGAAATAAATAGAGTTGAATGAAGATTAAGGAGAGACCTATTTATAGAGGATTGAATCTAGACGTGTCAGGCCGAAAGGCAGGACTGTTCAGCTCCATTGTATTAATTAAATTCAAACTAGTGACATTTTATTTTTTGTGAAAAGTCGCGACTTTTTTTTTACATTAATTACTTCTCACCTTCTCATAGCGGTTTGAGACTCGATAAAAGCGTTATTATTGAGTTGTTGCAACAGATCGTCCATCTGCCACAATAGATTTAGTATCTATTGCAACAGATGGATTGAATGTGCAACAGACGGTCTGTTAAAATAGATTTACCATCTGTTGCAATAGATGATTTGTAAATGCAACAGATAAGACATCTGATGCAACATTTGTATTATCTATTGCGACAGATGGACAGTATGTTGGAGGAGATGTTTTGATATCTTCTAACAGCTGATTCATCAGTTTTAACAGATAGAGTATTCTGTTCATTAGCTATTTTGAATGTGTTAGATAAAAAGTCACGAATCTTTACCTTTTTTTAACAGTCCCTCCATTTCGTATTAGTTGGGCCCTATAGGCTTGGCACACCAATTAATAAAAATATAAATTAGGTGATTATTTTACCAAATTGGCCTTATTAATTATGATTTGAAAGTATAAATGTGAATAATATACTTTATGTATTTGTTTAATAATAGGGGTAATCTTGGAAGAATATAATAAAATTCTCTTAATTTTATAAATAGCACAACTAAATTGAAATAAATATTTTTAGCAAGAAGTATCACATGCGTGCAGATGAATAAAAAAAATACAGTCTGGCCTGTCGCAATAGATTTACCATCTGTTGCAACATATGGGTTATCTGTTCGACAAATGGACCATATGTTGGAGGAGATATTTTGATTTCTTCCAATAGTTGATTTGTTATTTGCAATAGATGGAGATTTCGATTCATCAGCTGTTTTAAATATATTAAGATAAAAAGTCATAACTCTTCATACCTCTTTTTTAATAGTCATCGCATGCATGCAAATGAATAAACAACACTATCTGACATGTCATGATGGAGTAGGAAGAATAAGGTGCGTACAATGGATCATATTTTCATTTGTGCGAGTTATGTATATTATTGATCAGGTTACCGTGACAGACATATATAAAGTGCAATGATTTTGTGAATGCATTTTTTTACCGATTAGACACTGATCCTTGAAACAAGATTTTGCATTGTACAGTTTAGTTTGATAGATGCAAACTGATAAGGCCAAAGGGTTCCAAGATGGTGGTGTCGATACCCCATTACAATTTAATAATGATTTATGCTCATGTTTTTATGTCAAGTTTGGGAAAGGGTTCAAGTTTTTGGCGACAGTGTAAATATCCAATAGTGATTGGACCGGTTTTAATGGCGCAATGGACTTCTTGAAAGGCCTCCAAATCCTTGCAATGCACCATACAATGATGGAACCAATAGAAATTCTCATGGTCCAAATTTATATGGATGGATTGTTGGAGGATACTTTCTTACAACAGAAGGTGCTTGGGAGAATACCTGTGCACGAAGGGGGAGATGGAGAAGACTATATATCATCTCAGACCTTGTTTAAGAGGAAACACAGGGTAAAAAGGAAAGTGTAGCAAAATTGGCCAATGAAATTGACATTAGAAACGAAAAAACTAGATGAGCTTCAAATGTGGAAGCGTATCCAAATATAAAAATTTATCCGTCAATGAAAAAAAAGAAGAATGGTCAACAAGACTGGAGCTGGACACTTTGCTCGAGAATGCAACTAGCGAACATAGCCTTAATGAAGACTCTCACAAAGTGTGGGACCATAACTCTAAGGAAAAAGCTTCGTAAGCACGAAAGTAGTAAGCTTATCGGTCAAAATTAAAACCTACATGTCAATTCAGAACAACAATATTACAACCTTCTATTCTCACGAAGCTGCTTCCTTAGAGTTCTGGTCCTGCATTTTGTGGGTCTTCGTTGAGGCCACGCTCACTAGTTACAGTCTCTAGTAAAGTGACCAGCTCAATTCCTCTTGACCATTCTTTTTTTTCTTCAACGACTGATGGATTTTCATTTTTGGATACACTTTCACATTCGTAGCTCATCCAGTTTTTTTCATTTTTCATGTCAATTTCACAAGACAAGTTCGCTACACTTTCCTTCCCACCAAGTGTTTTCTCTTAAACAAGGACTGAGATGATATATGGCCTTCTCAACCTCCCTCTTTCCACACAGGTTTTCTCCCAAACACCTTCTGCTGTATAATAGTCTCCTCCAACAATCCATCCATATAAATTTGGACCAGGGAAATTTCTATTAGATCCATTGTTGTTTGTTGCAGTGTAAGGTTACAGAGGCCTTTCAAAAAGTCCATTGCGCTATTAAAACCAGTCCAATCACTACTGGATATTTACATTGCCGGTAAAAACTTGGACCTTTCCCCAAACTTGACACAAAAACATGAGCATAAACCATTATTAAATTATAACGAGGTATCAACACCACCGTCTTGGTCCCCCAGCCTTACCAGTTCGAACCTAACAATCTTAACTGTAAAATGTCATATCTTGTTTGAAGGATTGATGTCTAATAGGTAAAGAACAAGCTTTTACAAAATTATTGTACTGGATGTGTATTTTCATGATAGGTTGATCAGTAATACATATCTCCCACATATGAAGTGGTTTTATCTGGAAGCAGCTTATTTCTTCGAACCCATCTTTACTCTAGCCTTTTAATGTTAATCGGGCAAAAGTGGATCCAGTTTCACTTCTTTTTTCTGCAAACAAGAGAAATACATTTGATAAGAGAAGAACAATAAAAGACAAAAAGAACATTACAAAAGGGTAATACAAAATTGAGTGAATCAAAAGATGACTAATATGATGCAACAAATTACCCATCTGTTCAACTGACGAGGCATCGTTGCAACAGATGTATGATATATTTCATCAGATGGGTTATCTATTGGAATAAATCAAATCAACCTTGATACTGGTTTGATTTCTTCAAACAGTTGCTATTCCAACAGCTGATTCATCAGTTGCAATATTTGAGGAAATTGTTCCAACACCACCAACAACAGCATCAACAACAAAGAAACAACACTATATGTTCCAACACCATCCACAACACAAATATCACATGTTCTAACACAACCACTACCCGCAACAATAGCAGCACCAAAGTACCAAACAAAAGACATACAAAACTATACTGATAACAAGGCTTTTTAAGTTCTCCCAACAGATGACTTTTTTCGCATATTTTAATAAAAATAATGGTTCGTTCATTCAAGACTTAAAAGTCACCTTTACTTTAATTTTCTCAATAAATAGAAAACTGGTAATGGGTAAATCATTAATAGCAATAGATGTAAATATCTAATTTAAATGACATACAAAGAAGAAGACGAGATAGAAAGTGCAACAGTGAACCGTACCTACAATGTCAAAAAAGCAAATGGATCAGAACATCCAGTTCAGTCGAGAAAAGATATTGATTGATTGAGATCCTAAAGGATCCTCATCCGAAAGAAGAGAGAAAAGAGAGGAAAAAAGAAAACAAAGATAATTGAGAATAGAGAATAAAGAAGAGTGATGAGTTGAGTCTAGACTACTTTATGGCTGAAGGAGAGAGAGTTCTAGGTATGGGGGGTTTTAAATATTCATTAATAACTTTTGAGGGGCATGAGGAGATGGTGACAATGAAAATACCAGATAATACTACTCACTAAGGAGATTTTTGAGCTATCCAAGTAGTACCGAGTAATTTTTTTTACCTCCTTAGTATTTTAACTTTTTTTATCTAGGATAGGAAATAACTAAATTGCTTTAAAAAAAGGATATTAAAACATTTAAGACTAACAGATGACTTAATCTATTTGATAGTTTACAACAGATTCATGATCTTAATCTGTTTGATAGTTTACAATAGATTCATGATTTGTCACAACAAATGACGTAATCTGTTTGATAGTTTACAATAGATGCGTAATATGTTGCAACATATTACCTAATCTGTTTGATTTGATCCAACAGAAAAAACATCTGTTGCAATAGGTTGAACATTTATTTATATATAATTTCAATTGAGTTCATATATTAGACTAATACCGTAATTGAATGTGAGTTCTCATAGGGTCAACTACAACTTCAATTGAGTCTTTTGGAAATTGCATGATGAGACGGTATTGTGTTCCTCCTGACAGAGTCGTCGATTGATCACTCTGAGCCGAACCAATTCTTACTACCTCATATGTTAGACTAATACCTTAATTGATTAATCTAAGACTAGGGTACCAATACCTTAATTGAATAATCTAAGACTAGGGGTGAGTTCTCATAGGGTCAACTACAATTTCAATTGAGTCTTTTGGAAATTGTATGATGAGATAGTACTATGTTCCTCCCGACCAGAGTCATCGATCGATAAGTCTGAGCCGAACTGATTCTTACTACCTCATATGTTCAACTAATACCTTAATTGATTAATCTAGGATAGGGTACTAATACCTTAATTGAATAATCTGGACTAGGGGTGAGTTCTCATAAGGTCAACTACAACTTTGATTGAGTTTTTTGGTAATTGCATGATGAGATGGTATTGCGTTCATCCCGACAAGAGTTATCGATCGATCACTCTAAGATGAACCAATTCTTACTACCTCATATGTTCAACTAATACCTTAATTAATTAATCTAGGACTAGGGGTGAATTCTCATAATGTCAACTACAATAGATGACATCGCTTATTTGATAATTTACAACAAATGGGTAATCTAATGCAACATATGACTTAATCTATTTTATAATTTACAATAGATGGGTAATCTGTCACAATAGATGACTTAATTTGTTTGATAGTTTACAACAGATTCGTGATCTATTGCAGAAAATGACGTAATCTATTTGATAGTTTACAATAGATACGTAATATATTGCAACAGATTACCTAATCTGTTTGATTTGATCCAACAAAAAAGACATCTATTACAACAGGTTGAACAATTGTTTATATATAGATTCAATTGAGTTCATATGTTAGACTAATACCTTAATTCAATGTGAGTTCTCATAGGGTCAACTACAACTTTAATTCAGTCTTTTAGCAATTGCATGATGAGACGGTATTGCGTTCCTTCTGACCAGAGTCGTTGATCGATCACTCTGAGCCGAACCGATTCTTACTACCTCATATGTTAGACTAATACCTTAATTGATTAATCTAGGATAGGGTACTAATACCTTCATTGAATAATCTGGGACTAGGGGTGAGTTCTCATAGGGTAAACTATTGATTAATCTAGGACTAGGGATGAGTTCTCATAGGGTCAACCACAACAGATGGCAGCGCCTATTTGATAATTTACAACATATGGGTAATCTATTGCGAAATATGACAATCCATTTGATAATTTACAATAGATGAGTAATCTGTCGCAACAGATGACTTAATCTGTTTGATAATTTACAAGAGATTCATAATCTGTTGTTACCTAATCTGATTGATAACTTACAACAGATGAGAAATCTGATGCAACATGTTGAACATTTATTTTTTACAATTTCAGTTGAGTTCATATGTTAGACTAATAGTACCTAAATTGATTAATCTAGGATCAGGGGTGAGTTTTCATAGGGTCAACTAGAGTACTCGATCAACTACAACTTCAATTATTTTTACACAATTTCAATTGAATTATCCTTTTGGAAATTGCATAATGAGAGGGTTAAAAATTACGCATATATTTTATGATTTTAAAAATAATTAAGATTAATTCGGACCAAATTAACATTTTTAAAATTTGTTATTATTTTTCAAAATACAAATCAAACTATACAAAATATTTCATCATTCCAAATCTCGAGTTCTCGTTCTTTCTCTCTCATTCTCACTCAACAATACAGTACAGACAACAACCACTCAACAAATTTGCTCAACCCTCCCCAACAGATTACTTTTCTTCTCATTTTCGACCACATAGGTGTTAATTTTGACTTCATTCTTGCTTGTATCAGTCATTTTCTTTGTCTTCATAGGCAACAGAGTTTGAGAAAAGTTCTATATTTGTTATTTTTTTCTAAAATATAGGCTTTTAAGTTAATAATGAAAAATAAAACTCTTAGTTGTATTATCTTCAAGAACGGGTTTACAATTTTGAGTTTAGATGGTAGAATTATTGGAAGAACTCAAGAAATCCCTAGTTTCTATTACAGTATTCCATTGATTGTCGTGATATTGTTGGATGGTGTTTATGGTATTGTTGTGGTGGTGGTGTTTGTGATCTTCGTGGTGGCACTGGTGGTGTCACTGTCGGTGGTGTTGGTATTCATGGTGTTTTTTTGTTGGCATTGGTTGGTGGTGTTTATGGTGGTGGTTGTTGGTGTGTCGGTATTCGTGGTGTTTGTAATGTATTTTTTTAAATTTATGCATACATCAATTGTAATATAATTTTTGTTTTTCTTTGTTTGTAGGTAAAACATGTCTCCCAAAAGAAAAGAAAGTGAAAGTGGATCAATGTCTGACCACCCAAAAAAAAGACTACAGTATAGAGAGATTTGGAGGAGCTTCCTGAACAATATCAGTGAGGGAAAAGTGAAGTTGAGAAGAGATGTGAAAAAAATATTGAGGGAGGTGGACAAGGGTATGTAGATGGTGATAAAGAAAATGAAAGTAAGAAAGAGGAGGAATTAAAGAGTGAAAAAGAGAAAGAGGATGATCATCAGCATGATGATAATGGATCACCAATGGGGCATGAATTAATATCGACATCTAAGTATGATCCAGTCAAAACTTTTAGTATTGACAGGTTTTAAGTTGCGATGCTGATAAATGACCCAGAAGCAAAACAACTAACTGGTCAATTTGTACTTAAATGTCAGATGGAGAAAATTTTTAAACATTATGAAAATTATTAAGAACGAAAACATAGACGAACTTTTTAAGAAGAGTTTCTTTGTACGCTTTCTTGAGCTACCTGAGGACCCCTCTACCCGTATCCGTTTCCCTATGATGATGGTATATGGCCTTCTCAAGCACGGGATCAAGTAGTGGGGGATGATAAAGATTTGGAGGAGGGGGGAAAAATAAGATGGATGAAATCTTGATCAACTACTGTGGCATGCCTGTTTGTTTTGTCTTGCAAGAGTTTTTCATAGTGACGGGCTTGAGATGCCATTGTCTAGAAGGACCACCACCCCGCAAAAGATCCAAGGCAAGAAAATGCAAGGAAAAAATAGATGTGTTGTTTGACATTGCTCGACATGGCTACAAAGCATCGGATTTGTTGATAGATCTCAAGGATAAAATCATACCAAAGTAGTACAGGGAACAATTGTGCTTAGTTTGGTTTTGCCCAGTCAATTTTTATTGGCAAGAGACATCAACAAGGTCATAGAAGATGATTTGTTAGTGCGTGCTGAGGATTTTGATAAATTAAACAATTATCCCTGGGGATATGAAAACTTTTACTTGACTGTCCAATATTTACTAACAAAGTTATCCTCAGGGACGACCACATTATATGACTTTCTTTGGGCTTTCATGGTAAAATTAATCACTAATTTATTCATCCATTAGTTTATCTTGAATATATTTATTATGACTTTTTTTTGCTTGCTTCCTGTTTACATTTTTTAGGCTTGGGCATTTGAAGCCATTCCTCCCCTCCGAAAGTTGTTAATGGATTACCTGGATGAGGTTTCTCGTCCAAGGATATTTTGATAGTTGGATGCAAAGAGCAACACCAATATTAAGGAGGCTGATCTCTTTAACCCTCTGGATGATGCAGTACGTCTTCTTCAAGTAAAATAATTTTACTCAAAGAAAGATATTGAACAGATGTTATATCTGGTGCAACAGATGTTATATCTGATGCACCAGATGGGATATCTATTGCGATAGGGTATGATTGATATCTTGCATCAGATTACCCATCTGTTTCTTTGGTTCTCTGAACCTGACTCCTAACAGATTAACTATCTACTATAAATTATGCAACAGATATGTAATCTGATAACATATTGTTCATCTGTTGCAACGTACAAATCATCTATTGCATAACAGATTACCCATCTTGTGCAACTATTGCAACAGATGATTGATATTTTGCATCAGATTATCAATGTGTTGCTCTATTTCTATGAACCAGACTCAAATGGATTTTAACCATATACTGCAAACTATGCAATAGATGGGTCTTTTTTTAAAAAATCTAGCCTTACTGTGAAAATTATTATATTATATGATTTAAATGCATCTATCTTTTTTTTTATAGGTTGTGCATCCATGGATCGTGCCTACTAAGGAGGAGTCGGTGATGACTTTTTATATTACTCTAGGTCATATTGATACTATAGCAGACCCAACGGTGGAGTTAATAAAGAAAGAATTGGCTGGAGCAACAACTATAAGAAGCGTAGTTAGTCAAGGTCAGCCTAATGTTGAGACTCTTTATAACCAACCTACTAAGGCAGATCAGGGTGCTTCTAGTGAAGTTATTGGTGTTGGTGGCAGGTATGCTGATGCTACTATCACTCGTGATGATGAGAATGTTGATGCTCAAGAAAGAATTAATATGTTTGAAAACACCTCTTTTTACCCTTACACAGGTCCCTCCCACTCCACTTCACCCTCGTATTCTCGTTGTGAATGCAAAGAATGCAAGGATAGACAGGATAAACTCTTTAAAAAAGTAAAGGCTATCTCTAAAGCTATTGAGGAATTCAAATCCAAGAGGTGTGTCATACCATCCAAGAAGGTGAGGGAGTCACACACTCCTACAGTGTTGGTTAGGTGAAAAAAAAGCAATTAGAGACGTACTCTCAGGTCAGAAATCAAAAGAAATTGCAATTCCTACCTCTCCGAAAGTTGTTAAAGTTCAAGGTCCAGTCAATAAGGTGGACGTATATGCGAAACTTAATGCCGAAGAGAAGAGGGATCTGCGATAGGCCAAGAATACCAAGATTGGTGCACCAGATTACCTAGGCCTCTTTTCCCCCCAAGACTTCCAGACTATGACTGATATACGTATGCTGTACGAGGATAAGACAAGTTTACTTTTCCTAACCTAGCCCTTCTAATCTACCCCATGAAGAAGAAGCTACGCAACAGATTTCACATCTGTTGCAACAGCTGGGTATATTGGTGCAATTGGTAGTGGTTCTGTTGTAACTTATTATCCATCTGTTGCATAAGTTGCATTGGATTATTGATTTAGAGAATCCTATGCAATAGATGGACCACCCGTTACATCTTTAGAATTATTAATCTATTTAAAAATTAACTTATTATATCACAACATGTTGACATAATTCTCTGCCTCATGAGGAAAAGGAAATTAATGTACCGGGAAGCTTATGACATTGCCGTTAGGATAATGGACCTCAACTTCTGCAAAAAGATCAAAGATAGGTATGATCAACTCAATGAGGAGGTGTTAGCCCTTAGCGTGGGACTTGATTTCCTAGTTCCTACGTTAGTCTTGAATGAAGAAGAAATGATAGAATATGTTAGAGGAGAGATGCTAAATCCATACAGCAAGAGCTAGACTGAGGCAAAAAGAATTCTTGCAGTCGTTAGCATGAACGACATTCATTATCGGGCTGTTGAGATACTACTTGAGGAGGAAAAGATCAATGTTTATGACTCCAACGTACCTCTCATCGATGATTTCAATATTTTTTTCCTCATGGAGCCACTGATGTTGCTATTGCCTATCTTGTTGAGGGAGAATAAACTGATGAATCATTTGTCAAAGAAAGTATTGATGAAGAAATCATGGGATTTTGAAGGTCAAAACAAGGGAATGATCCTTCCAAAAGATGATACTGCTAAAGCGAGCGGTTTGCATGCTCTTGCGCATATCAAATATTTGTTGACCGACACAGAAACGGCCAAGCCAACAACTTTTCTATGCTATAATGCTGTGGCAAATCTGCAAGAGCTCTGGGCTTATGGGGTACTAACTGGACGTTTGAAGCCTGTGTATATAGAAGAGCCTGTGAAATAACAATTTTTAATTTCAAGTCACCCTTCACTTTATTACATGTACATGTAGATGTAGTGGCAATAATTTTTTTCTAATGAAAGTTGAGTTTTTACAATGCAATAGATTGTCAATCTGTTGTAAAATATATTTAATCTGTTTTGGCAGATAGTTTATCTGTTGTAATAGATTGGTCATATATTGCATTATGCCGATATCATTTTTATGAATAATCTAATAATCTAAGTCTAATCTGTTGCAACAGTGGGAAGACCTGTTTGATAATTTACAACAGATGACCTAAATTTTACAATATATGCCTAAATCTTTTTGATATTTTCCAACAATTATGCTTGAATATCCATGTGTTCGACAACACCTTACCAGTAACAAATACACACACCACCATAAAAATTTTAGTAATTAGGCTTGAATATCCATGTGCCCAACAACACCAAACCAGTAGCAATAGCGACAACAATGTAGTATCTTCTTGCTTGATTTTGTTTCTCTTCAAAAACCTTGACTTTGTTCAACAAACCCCAGATTACACGATTTGCTTGTGAAGGGTGTTGTTCTTCATACCAATCAAAGTAATCACATCCACCCAATTTCTATAAAAAAGAGAACACAATTACAAAATAATTATAAGTCAATAATTAATCAACTAATTAAATAAAAAAATATTAGCTTTGAAATATTACAAGTTAAAAACCTACGACTCATATTTTGTTGAGTCCAAGAAGTCTTTAACAGAGCTTCATGACCGCACTTACAATATCAAAAATCTTCATGACAAGAAATAGTGAAAGATGCGCTCGACATTGTCAAGCTTAATTGGAAAAATAAAAGAAATAATTTGAAAAATTTGGATAGATAAAAGAAGATGACGATGAATAAGAAGATTTGAGAATTTAGGGTTAAATTTTAGGAGGAAGATGAATATATAAGACAATTGGGGGCGGGGGGGAATTACCGTGGGGGCCAAGTGACAGCAAGTCAGCAAAATGTGCCAGACTGACACTTTTGATGCCTACTTTATTTTACATGTTTAAAATAAACACTGTCTACTTGATGCCTATTTTATTTTAGGTGTTTGAAATGAACCCCGTCGATGGGTTCCACCTTTTTTATTTCAATTCACTTTAACCATTTTACACGTAGTGGCAATTTTTTTTTTATGTCCAACGAAAGTTGAATTTTTATAATGCAACAGATTCTCCATCTGTTGTAACAGTTATTCTACCTGTTCTGACATATTGTTTATCTGTTGCATTAGGTTGATCATCTATTGCATTATCTCGATGTTTCTATCTAAGTCCATCTGTTGCAATAGTGGAAAGACCTATTTGATAAATTCCAATAGATTACCTACCTGCTGCAACATATGTCTAAATCTGTTTAATTTTTCTAATAGATGTGTCGTCTGTTGCAACAGATACATTATCTGTTGTAATATTTGAATCTATTATTTTTTTTCAATTAACAAGTTTAAATCTAAGGAATAAATAAAATTCATAGACAAAATAAAATAAATCGAAGCCTTCAGAAATTAGCTGAAATAAGTCAACGAATAAATAAAATGTAAAAAAATTGTTATGGATACAGATCTCAATAAATACATCAACAATAATTTAAGTATGATATGAAGGATTACTTTGACAGGCTCAAGCTATAAAGATCTACTCAGTATGGACAAGTTGTTCTTCATCTGATGCTATAGAATTTGGCTTTGCTCGTAGTAGATCTTTATTGTCGCTTACGTATGGTTTTTGCGCTTTTTGTTCTCCATATTTCCATAAAAAAAGTAGCATATTGTCAATGCTGTTCAGCAGTAGCTTCTTCTGTATCCACCTAGAAAGCCAGAATTGGTCAATGCTAATCATGGAGATACAACAAAACAAAAAAGGATAACTCATCTCTTCTAGCAAATCAAACAGGTCTTCCTCCCATTTTAAATTATCCCAAACAAATTATGTATCTATTGCAATAATGAATCAACTATTGGGACAAATTTCTACATGAGAAAGACCCTGTATGATAATTTCCAATGGATAAACCATCCATTGCAACATATGAATCATCTGTTGCAGCAGATAGGGCATCTGTTGGTATAAATAAAAGCGGTACGAAGAGTTTTTGGATTTGATAAAATAGACGAGACATATGTCGCAACCGATACTTTATCTGGTGCAACAAGTTAGTCAACTTTTGTAACAGATGTATATATTTGTTTGATAATTTTTAGCAGATGTGTCATCTGTTGAATCAGATATGTGTTTGTTTGTTTTGTCAATTGGAAGACATATATATTCACCTTCTTCATCTCGTGCTACTCTTCTTTGGAAATTGTACGTTGCTCAGTGCAACACACAGACAGAGGAGTTGCAATTTTGCTTTTTTGGATTCTTGATAATGCCCTAGAAATCACTCTCCTTCTCCTCTTAGCCCTAATCTCTAATGAAGCAGATGAAAATAAAATTTTCTTTGATGGAATGAGACCCCTATTGGATGTCAATTCCTTTACAGTAACAGTTAATACATTAATAGTATTAATCACTACATCATGTTTCGCCCTGCAGTCTTGACATTTGCATGTAGAACATTCGCTGGGAGAGGCAAAATTTGTATAACCAGTATGATCATACTCATAATGGTTTGCTTTAAATACTGTAAGAAGAGCATCATTAGCACCAACAGCAGCACCACTACCACCACCAACAGCTCCATCAACACTAAGACCATCAACAACAACAAGCGCACTCTCCAAAATTATTTTTCTTGTAATGGCTGTTGCTCCAAACAATTCTATTTTTATTCAGTCGATGACCTTAGGGTCCAATAAATTTTGCACAGACCGTAAAGTAAGAAAAAATAGTATCTTCAACTCTCGATTGGTCGGAACTAGAGACGGATGCACAATCTAACATAAATCATTACGTATATTAGAATGATGATTAGATCATTAAAAAAATCATTAATTAAAAGAAAAAATTAATTATAATTATACTTACTGCATCATTCGGGGGGTTGAAGAGATCAAGAAATTTTACATTTTTATCAGTTTTGGCCGACAACCATCTCAAGATTCTTGGACAGAAAACTCCTTCCTGGTAGTTCACTTCTTGTATCAAATAAGGAATGACTTCGAATGCTCAAGACTATAAAATAACCCTAATAAATCAAAACCATTATTGAGTAAAAAAATGAATGATATTATAATAAAATAAAGAAATAAAACATTTACCGTGAAAGCCCATGGATAGCCATATAAGTTGACTGTCTTTGGTGCTAATGGAATCAACAAATATTTGATAGTCATTTTGAAGCTTTTATACCCCCAAGAATAGCTGTTAAATGCCTCAAGATCCTCGGAGAGCTTTATTAAACCGAGGCTTATATTGTTGTTAACGTCTCTCGCCCAAAGAATATTATGTACAAATCAAACCAAGCACAATGACTGCTTTTGCTTCTTTGAAAGTCCTTTACCTTTCAACGCTTCTATCAAATTTTTATTTTTAAAGCCTGGACCAATAATGGACACCAGGTCATCACGATCACACGACTTGCCTTTGCCTTTTTTGGGTGTGCAGGGTGTTTTTTTTGGGTTAGAATAGGTATAACTTGAGGAGGAGGATAACATTTTATTCCAGTAACTATGGCAAACTCTTTCCAACCAAAACAAACAGGCATGCCACTGTAAATTATCCACACCTCATCCATCTTATCTTTGTTTTCATACATAAACCTACACTTGAGAAGTTCATATACCATTTTCATTTAGAAATGAGCATTGTTGTCCTACGGCAAATCAAGATATTTCCCAAAGCAGCTATCCCTAAAATAAGCATCCAATTTTTGTTCTCGAAGTATTTTTCTGAAGGCGTCAAAAGATTTTTCCATGGTTGACTTAACCACAAAATCACCCATTAAATATGCGGAACCATCGCACTACATTCTCACTGGATAATGATCAATGCTGAAGGCTTTGACCAAATCTTCAGTGGAAGGGATATTAGCATTTGCATTATCTCTTTTGAAATATTCCATCTCCCTATGTTCATCATATTCTGCTTCTGATTGAGATAATGCTTGTAAAGCAATCTCATAGAGTGGTGGATTTAGCCTAGCTGCTTCACTTATTCCTTTACTTGGACTTGATTCGATTTTTGTTCTTTTGGGAATCATATTATCTAAAATTAATAGAAACATAAAAAAATATATTATAGTTGATTAATGCATCATTAGACAGTAAACCAAATAAGCAAAACAGTAAAATAATAGTTGCAATAGATCACCAGGTAGTATATCTGTTGTAGCGGATGAGTAATCTATTGCAATAATACAAAATATATCACTTATCTTTTAAGACAGATGAATGGTCTGTGAAACAGACACACATTATTATGACATATAAGTGATCCGTTGGGACAGTTAAATAACCTGTTGCAATGGATGAGTAATATATTATGATAATACAAAACAAATCACTCATCTGTTGAGAAAAATGAATGGTCTGTACAGCAGATCACACATCTGTTACAATATCATCTGTTGCAACATATGAGTGATCTATTGAAATAGTTAAATAACATATAGCAATGATTGAGTAATCTGTTGTGACAATACAAAATATATCACTCATCTGTTGAGAAAGATAAATAGTCTATGCAACAGATTACACATCTGTTGTGACATCATTTGTTGTAATATATGAGTGATTTATTGGAACAACTAAATAATTTGTAGCAGCGGTTGAGTAATCTATTGCGACAATACAAAATATGTCACTCATCTATTAAGAAAGATGAATAGTTTGTGCAACAGATCATACATCTATTGTAACATATGAGTGATCTGTCAGAGCAGTTAAGTAATTTATAGCAACGACTAAGTAATCTGTTGTGAAAATACAAAACATATCACTCATCTGTTGAGAAAAATGAATGGTCCGTGCAATAGGTTACACATCTGTTGCAATATATGAGTGATCTGTTGGAAAAGTTATCAACGGTCAATATTGTTTAGATTTTTTCCAACATAGGGTCGTCTATCACGGAAGATGAATGATCAGTTGGAAAAATCAAGTCTTGGACATTTCCTGTTGGAAGAGTTGATAGGATTTTATCCAACAAGAGGTTCATCTATTGCGTCAGATCATTAATCTGATGGTTCTTCCATTGCATCAGATGGTTAATTAGTTGCATCATATTTTTTATCCAATGCTTAATCTGTTGTAACATATGGTAAATCTGTTACATTAGATAGTTAATCTATTGCATCAGATGATTAATCTGTTGTATCAGAATTATAATCTGATGGTTCCTCTGGTGCATCAGATGATTGATCTGTTGCATTATATGATAAATCTATTGTATCAGATGGTTAATATGTTACACCAGATGGGTAATCTGTTGGAGGAAACAAAAAATAGTAGCACGATTTTGTTCAACAAAAAACAACAATTTCACTATTTTTACCAAGAACAAGAACAAAATAAATCAACCCAAATTGTTGTTTTATTTTTATAAACACAAACAATAAAAATCAAACTTCAAAAAAATGTAACAAACAACAAAATATCATAATTCACTTTGAAAAGATAAGAGAAGAAATACCATAAATTAGGATTTTATTCAGACCGCATTTCAAATTAATACAATAAATATTGAAATTGTTAATCAATACTATAAGAGAAGTTCTCAAGTTCCTCATTTTCTTGAAAACTAAAAAGGCCATAAATTTTTACCTCTGAAAGAAGAAAAGAAACGATGAAGAATTCAAAGCTGTTGTGGCCGGAGAGAAAGACTGTGATGTCGATTGAAGGTTGAAGTTGAAAAGGAACTCGAAGCCCAACTATTTGTAGTCAGATGTTGAAGTCGCCGAGGATTGAAATGAGAAATTTGCAGAACAGTTGGTTGGGAGAGAGTTGAGAGAAGCTGTCGAGAGAAGGATGAGAGACAGGTTGATTTGAATTGAATAGGGAACTCGAAGCCCAACTATTTATCGCCAGAGGTAGACATCGTCGGCGGCTGAAGGGCGAAAAGAGGGGAACTTGAAGCCCAACTATTTATCGTTGGAGGTAGAAGTGCCGGGGGTTGAAGGAGAAATTTTACAGAACTATTGGTTGGGAGAGAGTTGAGAGAAACTATTAAGAGAGAGGAGAGAGTGGTTGATTTGGATTGAGAGTGGTTGGGTTGATTTGTATTTTTGACAAGATTAGAAAGTTTTAAAAATATTAATCAAGTCCACAATTAACTTAATCAAGTTTCCTAATGATGTTTGATCCTATCTATTGGTCAATGTCACCAATCCTACATTCAAGACTTAAAAGACACCTTTCCTTCAATTTTCTCTGGTAACTTAAATCAATGGTGTGTAAAAATTGATTTTCGATAAATCAACAAATCAAACTGATAAAAATGTTATTGGTTTATTGATATTGAGTTATTGGCTTAATGATTTTACAATTTTTTTATTGGACTTTGGTTCGATTTTTGATTTTATGATTTTAGTTAATGGTTAAACCGATAACCCAATAAGATTATATTAAAATTATATTTTTATTTGCACTTATATAATAGTGGTTTTAGATTCTACATACATACCTTATTGTTTTTTTTATTTTATAGTTGTTGTCTTAGTTCTTTTAATTTCTGTAAACTTTATACATTAAAATAGTTAAAAAAATGAAAATAAGAGAAAGTAAGAAAAATTAAGGGAGTATTTTCTTATCGGTTAAAAGAAAAATCGAATCGATAAAGATCAAAAATCGATTATTTGCAGATCGATAAAACAAATATTATTGGTTCGTTTATCGATTTAGCGTATTTACAAATAAAAAATCGATAAATTCAACTAATAATGAACAAAACAAAACTGAACAGATCGATGCACACTCCTAACTTAAACTAGACTAACTACCCCAAATAAATACGACACATAAAAGTAACTAAAATGCCTATAAGCAGGGCCGGAGCTAGCCTTTGCAACAGGAGTTCGCCGAACCCCCTTTGATGAAAGACTATACTATTTATACATCACTAAAATTATATTTTATGTATATATAATAGATGTTGAACCCCTTCAATTAGTTTTTCTTCAAATTTTGAAATTCGTTGTGAAAATCTTGGCTCCGTCTCTACGGCTATAAGTTAGGGTATACTCGCTCAACCTCAAACAAAGTCTTAAAAGATCTATTTGTTGAAGTGTAATGACTATTGAGCTATACATATATCATCTAGATCACATCCTACATTAGAGGAAAATAGTTGAATAGGGAGGTTTTTTTTTAGAGAAAATACATCATTTCACCCCTAAACTAGTCTGCATAACTTATTAGACCCTAAACTACACGGAGAATTACATACCCCCCTTAATATTTTTCAAGTGAATTTTATACAATCCCCAAAATATTATACTACTCTCACTATGGAGAGTGCAGTGCACACGTCCCACGTTGAAGCCACGCTAGAGCCACATAAATAGTTTTTCTTTAAATAATCCCCCAAACTAATATATATATATATATGGAAAAAAAATCTTACCCCTAAACTTTCTTCTCCACCGCCCCTCTCCCCAACACTACCCCCACCCCTGTTCTTCATCTGGAACACCGCCCCCTTCCCCTTCCTTTTCTTGAATCTGCAACTCCCTCACCCCACCCCGCTCCACCCTCAAATCCAGCTTCCCTGCTAGGCGTCTACCTTCTCCATCGAGCTTAAATGTTTATCAATGTCGCTGCTTTCTCCTTTTTAAATTTTACGAGTGATAGGGCTATATAATTCAATTTGTGTTTTTGAAATCAAAATTAAAATTAATCAAGTAGATAAACATTTTGAAGCTATCTCACTCACTAATAATTTAGATGACTGCACAGCTCTTAACACATCATGTGTTGATTTTTAGTGAATGTTTTGTTGTATTCAACTCTTTCTAGCTGATGGTTGTCGAGAATAACCGACCTTTCTTTGGTCCTTAATTTTATAAAAATTTCAATCAAATATGCCTCAATCTTGAATTAGTTAGGTTTGTTGAATGAATTTGAAAAAAAAATGATGAGGAAGGAGAAGAGAGCGGGTGGTGGGGTGTGAGAAAGATGAAAGAAAGAAAAATTGTAAAATTTGAAAGTGTGCCCCACCCTTTTTTCACTTTTTTTATCCATTCACACGTTGAAGTTTTGAAATTTTCCACATCAGCTATTAGGGTGGTACAAAATACACTTGAAAGTTGTTTAAGGGGAAAAATAATTAACCATAAAGTTAAAGTGTTAAAGTGGGTTTTGTGGACTAGTTGAGGAGTGTTTTGATATATATATATATTTTTTTCCTTTTTTAATTCTATCGGGATCACCCATGCAACTAACATATTGCAACCTCAAATAAGAATTATATTGTTCTTATTATTCAGCAAGCACAGACAACCATCTTTCATATCCCGCCTCAATTGGGTTATTAAGTTATTATTAAGCCTACAGTGCTCTGAAAGAAATGTAAAACGGACGCCCTAAGAAAATGTGTCTACTTAACCTTAGGGATAAACTAGCTTGGTTAACATTTGTAGAAATCTATCGTTTCTTTCTTTAAAGGTGATATGATCATCTTTAACAAATTAAATGAAGGAAATTAATTAAGAAAATGACAGAGATATAAATGATACAGCAATGCAAATGGTCTAAACTCTAAAGCCAGCAGTTAATAAGGTGGGTGGGCATATGATATAGGTTCATCTACTTAATTCTCTCTATTATTGGAAAGTCCTAATCACAACCTTCCTAGCTTTAATATTTTAGGGATGTGAGTTTGATCCAGGAATAAATGCTGATGAAGACATAATTCTAATCCTATTACACTTTGGAGTTCCCACTGTTGATTTTTCTTAATTCCTTTTTCGAATGGAGATCATTCATAAAAATGAATTCCTTTTTCGATTAGAGATCATTCATGAAAATGAATAGAGGGAGGATTTGTTGGGTTCAAAATCGAGAGGGCGTCATGAGAAAGTTAATAATTTTTAAATCATATTGACGATAAATAAAATGACAAAGAAAAACATACTAAAAACATATTATTGATATGTTTTGGTCTACACGTTGAAAATTAATATTGAAAAACATTGAACCTATTGTGAGAAATCTACTCCTAAATAAGAATCTTCAAGACTACATTGTGGATGTTATTGTGTTTTTGGTAGGAAAAGAAGAGTTTCTATATTTAGAGGTTCAAAACCTTGCCTCCAAGAAAAAGGTTAGCTAAATATGAAAGAGTTTTTATATTTTTTTTTTTTTAAAAATAAAAGTAATTATGATACTACTTTTATTTTCCTTTAGTGAAAAATTAATACTCAAATTTAATAAAAGAATCAAAATAAAAATTCCAAACAGGATTCAACTATACATTTCATCGTCATGTTTGTGTGGTATTAGAAGACAATTTTGATAATTAGTTGAATTATATGCATACAAAAAAGTTAAATTATATTCATAACAGAGTTGGACAGAGCTCAGTTGAAGTTATTCGTTGGTAGGCTTCTCCATTATATCAATATTAATAGTACTAGTTTTTGAATATATGTATGTTATGTTACTAGTGTATGAGAATGTGCATTGCACGTTTGTCCTTAATCATTATGTTAAAATCAAAATATTAATTTACCATTTAAATCTTCATATCTATTAGTTACTATATTCAACTTTTACAAAAATTTTATTAAGAAAAGGTTTTGTGAGTTTAATTTTCTCAAACATCTTATGCGCTTAAAAGAGTGAAGAATAGAGCACTTTTTTGCTATGTCTTTTTTTTTTTTTTGGGTAATTTGGGATGATATATTAACTAGAAATTTAGCAATTGTATCATGCATTTAGTACATTACAAAACACTTGAGTGTCAGTCATTAGGGCATAGCTTAAGTTTTCTAACATGGGTAGTTCCTAGGATGTCTGCTCACACATGGTTAAGGGAATACATAGGAGGAACTGCGAAGTGGTTAGTATTGCCAAAACTTCTGGTTGTTGCTCCATTTTTGCCAAAGCATCAGCTACATAGTCCTGCTCCCTGTAGTAGTGAACCACTTGTGGACTCCCTATTCTTCTTAGTACAAACCTGAATAAATCAATGATGGAATCATAGTATAAGCTCCTATTTTTTAGCATAAGTATTACCTGAATTGAGTCAACATTGAGCTCTACTAGGGAGAGTTTTTTATTTTCCATAATTCCCAGACCTTCTAATAATGCTAAGAGTTCTATTTGATTGTTAGAAGCTGCAGGAAAACCCTTGTTAAAGCCTAGAATCTAATCTCCCTTTTGTTCCTGATAACACCTCATATCCTAGGGTTATTCAAGCATGAGCCATCAGTGTTTAGCTTGTACAGAGTTAGTTAAGGGGGAGTCCACTTAATAGTGATGAAAGTATGAGGACTATTGGAATTGGTATGCTTTTTGAAAATGTCTATGTGAATTCAATGGCCTCTGCATGCAGAAGCTTGCTCGAAAAATAAGTAATTGGTGGTATTATTGAAGTGGTTGTCATTTCTACATTTCCAAATATGCCATAAGAAAAAGGATATAAGGATATCCAGGTCGATGCATCTGTCAAAAGATTTGTTATAGAGAGAATTCCATAACTTCTCCCAGTTTCCCATGCCCTAGGATTGAATAGAGCTAGGAAGATAGTTGGCATACCTGACCAGGAGATGTTCCAAAGGTATGCAATATATGGATTTTTCCACAGTACATGGATGATATCCTTACAAGGGTAATGACAAGTTTTACTGCATTGGTCTACAGGGACTCCCCTATTCTTAAGAGTAAAGTTGAAGGGGAGTCTATTATGGTGACACAACCAAAGAAAGTATTTGATTTTTTGATGAATTTTCATATCCCAAATCTAGTTAAAAGTTTTTCACCACTGTTTATGTGGCTGTTAGATCAGAACAGATACATTTAAAGGCACTAGCACTAGTGACGATATCATTTCCAGTGAGGTTTTATATGGGGTAGTCACCGTCTCTATTTTTGGTTAGGAAGAAACTATCTCTAATAGTGTTGCTTAAAGAAAGGAGGAGTTTAAATGAGATACTATTAAAGTTCCAAGAATCATTGTTCCATATGTCTGAGACTTTAGAATTGAGATGGTGTTCAGGCATAGGACCCTGATGAGCTTCCTGATGGGTTCAAAATTGGGGATCCATTTGTTATTTCAGAAGTTGACTTTGTCTCCCTTATGGATGATCCATAAATAGGGATCTCTGTAGATTTCAAGACCTTTAGAGACATATTTCCAAGTTCTAAAGACATTCCTTTTAGGTTAGTTGTTCTTATTAGTGTTTTTCTTTGTAAGGACTTTGGCCCAAAGTGAGTTAGGTTTTTTGATAGCTCTCCAAGACAGTGCAACATGCATGGTTTGATTCTTGATCTCAGCCCTTTATATTTCTAGTCCCCTTGGGTTTTTAGGCCTAGTGACTACTTCCTAGACCAGCATATGCATTTTCTTTTTGACCTCAGTGGTACCCTAGATGAAATTTCTCTAAATTTTGCCAATTTTATAGGATTTTATTGGAGAGATTAATGCATTACATAACATGTTTAGGGATGATTTTAAGAGAGTCTATAGAAAGGATAGTTCTACCAGCAACATTAAGGAATTTAGTTTTCCAACCAGCCAATTTGGAGTTTATGTTACCTAGAATGAACTAGAAGTTTCCATTGGTACGGGCTTTATGAAAAATAGGAAAGCCTAGGTATTTACCAAAGGTATTCCTTGGTTGGATTCTTTGAAGGGAGGCAGTGTTGTTGATAGAGTTCTGGGAGTAGTTTTCGGAGAAGAGCACCTTGCACTTAGTTATGTTTATATTTTTCAGAGAAAAAGTTGAAGCTAGAAAGAGTATCTCTAATGATTAGGAAGTTTTTGGTGTCTGTCCTAGAAAAAAGAGTAAGATCATCAGCAAAAAAGAGGTAGGAGACTTTAGGATCTCTCCCCCTCTCCCTTCCTGCCCCCACTAATGAAAATAAGAGTACAATTTAGAATATCTACTTCATGCTCTATTCTCCTAGAGAAAAGTTCCATACAGAGGATAAATCGGTAGGGGAAATGAGGCCTCCATGTCTAATCCCCCTTGAAGGTTTTATGTTCTCTATTTTGGAGCCATTCACAAGGGAAAATATGGACGTGGAGGAGATGCATGACATAATCAATTTAGATGGACTAGGAGGAAAATTAAAGAAGTGAAGAGCTTGTTTAACGAAAGACCATTCAATCCAATCAAAAGTCTTTTCAAGGTCAATTTTGAGTATTATGCTGTCATGTTCATCAATTATTTTGGATAAGTGGGAGATGTACTCCTGAACTGTAATGGCATTGTCAGAGGCGCTTCTATTTGTAAGAAAACTAGCTTGGCTAGGTCATATAACCTTTGAGAGGTAGGGATTTATTCTATTGACAATGACTTTGGTGATGATTTTGTATTGGGTGTTACATGATTTTGTATTGGGTGTTACATAACCCAATAGGCCTATGATTTTTGAAAGATACAACATTGGTACATTTTGGTATGAGACAGAGAAAAGTGCTATTAACTTTCTTATCCATTCTTTTAATGGTGAAAATATTATTGTAAAAGGTGTTTAGTTGGGGGCTTATAGTGTCCCAAAATTTTTGAAAGAAGAGAGAGAGTAGTCCATTAGGGTCAAGTGCTTTTGTAGGTTTAAATAAGAACACAACTTTCCTAATTTCAGCTGAAACTGGGCCCATGGATGAAGGGTTTTCCTGACATCTCCGGTTAGTAACTATGTGGTCAGTAGAGTAGAGGGCTACATGAAAGTTCAGGATTAATATTTTGATTTCATTTTGGTTATTGATCCAGGTACCAGAATCATCTTTAAGAGCATTAATCATGTCATTCTTCTTCTATTAAGGGTGACAGTGTGGACAAATTTTGTGTTGTCATCTCTTTCTGTAAACCAATCAATTCTTGACTTGAGCTTCTAGAAATCAGTTTCTAGCCTCAGAACCTCATTGTAACCCTTTAGGATATTTCCTTCAAGATTATGAAGAAAGGAGATGGTCGGATAGTTTGCAGATTTCTGGATGTCTATCAGTCTAGCTAGAAATTTTCTTTTATTTTGAAAAATGTTTTCAAAAGTCTTATTCCAAAGGATATTCTTTTCCTAAAGATTGAGATAGACTCCCAAGGTTTCTCCCATCCAAGAAAGACTAATTAACAATATTAAGGAAATCAGGATGGGAGCACCAGATCGTTTCTATTCTAAAGGGTCTAGTTTGCTGAGAAAATTGGTTGGTTAGGTTGACTAGGAGGGGGTAATGGTCAGAGTGAGTTTTGGGTAAGTGAGTAATATAGGCATCAAAAAATAAATAGATTCATTAATCATTTGCTAGACATATATCTAGTCTTTCTAGAACGAGTTGACTTATATTCCTATATCTCTTATTAGTCCATATAAATTTGCTTCCTTTAAAGACAAGATCAAGTAGTTTACAATGATTAATAACATTTGTGAAAAAATTATTTCTATTTGGGTTAATAAGGTTTCCCCCAAATATCAGTGGCTGTAATCACTTCATTAAAGTCTCCTTCTACAAGCCAGTTGTTGTTACTACTATTATTGATGGAATCAACCATTATAGCCACTTGATTCCAGAGCTGATTTTTATGCTCAAGATTAGTACTACCATGAATGGTACTCAAAACTAGTCAAGGGGGGAAGGATTACCTTAACAACCACATGGATTTTCTAAGAGGTAATAGAGATGTCTTTGATGTTTAAAAGGTCTTTCTTCCACATCAGAGCAATACCACCTGATATGCCTATAACACTAGACTGGATTTAAAATTCAAAGCCCAATTCCTGAGTAAGCTTGTGATGATTAGCCATGAAAGTCTAAAGAAGAGCTAGTATGCTAGGCTTGGGGAGGGATATCATGGTAGTACAGTGTCTTCTGAACTCAGGGCTATTTGCCCCTCTAGCATTTCATACTATAAGGTTCATCATTGGTTTGTTTGATAGGGTTGAGGGAACACCTACCACCTGCTTTACCTTGTCTTTATGGGGTGGTTTAGGTTGTATTAGGTTCACATTGATCATCAACCTCAAGGGGGACAATGAGGTCGCAAACATTCCCCTTGTTAGAAAGCTGGAAAGGTTAATTTCTAGAGTAGATTTTGTTAGTTCCCGGGGGCACAAGATGGTCAATATTTGACTAACTAACTCTGTGAACCTCAACACTAGTGGTTTGTTTAGGGAAAATGCCTCTGTTATTGGCACTTTCATTGAATCCAAAATGGCTTTTATTTCTTGATTATTTTCCCTAAACACTTTCATTTCTAGTATCTATGGTGGCAGATAAGGAGGGTGAATGCTTTCCATCTAAGAAGATGAATTGTCAACCCTCATGAAAGTAGGTCCATTGAAGAGTATGAATAGATTTGGGGGTGTGAAGTTGTAACGTCCCGATTTACTGAACCGGAACACTACACGGTGCTCATGACCTTGAAGGACCACAAGCTAACCCATGAATGGTATTTGTACCTGTACATTGAATAAAATACTAAATAATACAGAAATATACACTGAAAGGACAAAAGGTTCAATACTGAACATAACATGGATGAGATAACATCTGTGGGGTAATACAATACCCAATACAAAATTGTAAACTCTGAAACATAATAGTCTGTATCTAGTTTGAAAGCTTCTACTGTCTGAATAATCTGAATAAGGAGTTGATGGGACATGTCCCTAACTAACTCCAACTAATAACTAATAATAAAATAGTGGAGAAATAATCATGTCCTCGAAGGACGAGGACTCACTTCTATTCTGATTGCTGAGACTGGAATCTACTATTGATCTAGAACTCGTGTCTCTGAACCTATGGTGTAACATAAAAACAAAGCACCATAGCATAAATGCATTAGTACAATGAAATATACTGAGTATACATGTGAGGTAGGCTAATTCAAGGGTTAACATGCATGAATAATGCTACCTGATTGTCTAACATGAATGCGAGAATGCATACATAAATACATAACTGTAATTGACACTGTGATATCGTGATTACTGAATCTGAATACTGATGACATGACATACTAATAACTAATATAACTAATAGCATAAGTAGCTATATCTGAATGTAACTGATAACATGGGTGACTGTATCTGACAATCTTGAATCTGATGTAACTGGCTGAGTCCTATACTGTATCTGATAGTCCTAAAATGTAAAGAACTATTTGAGTTCTATTACTGAGACTGATTGACCGTGTCTTACAATCCTAATTCTGCAACATGAAACTGTGGGAGGTAGAATTTAACCGACATGCCCCTGATACGCCATTATGGCTGAGTTGGGGTCCAATTTGTAACCCCAATTAGAAGGGTGTCAATACCGCGCCACTAGTAAGGACAAGATGTGGGTGACCCTCATCTGATAGTGTTCATGTCTCAACCTTTGCTGGCTACATGGTTCTAGAATGCAAGGATGACTGCTAAGGATTACACCCTCATCTGAGTATGTGTCCCCATCATTGGGTTCACTTGGTGCTAATTTCTACTCCCATTTGAATGAACACTGAATGTGATTTACTGAACTGAATATGAGCTGAGTAGCTAAGTTTTGTTGATTGACGGAATACTACTGATATCTGATAACTGACTGGGTCATGAGATTATGGAGATTTTTCCTGAGTCATAAAACTATCTGAAGTCTAAGGATTCATAGCTTGACTGAGAGTATCGTGAAAATATGACATGACTCTAGGTACACAGCTAATGTTTTGGGTACCAGTACCCCCAGGACTCGATGGAAGGAAACTGACAAAGCATGAATTACTTGAATACATAATAATCATCATAATACATTTACTGAAGCATTTCATCAAACATGTGATAGGCTTAAGCTTGTATGTACATGGGGATTTCATGATATCATGCTGATTAGACACTTTCCCTTCATCAAGGCATTCAACCAAACACATAGTAGGCATAGAATGTGTAAACAACTAATACAATAACTAACTATCGTGATTCAATTCCAATTTAATCATTTAAGGGTTTAGTCCTAGGGTTTCATGAATCTATATCGATACAAATCAATCCATATGAAATTTAACACTCATTCATGGAATAAAATTCAATTACTCATTATCAACATGAACAAAAGTAGCCCAATCATGAAATTCATAAGAAAATCCATAACTTGAATTTAGAAAAGGGATTCTTGGGCTTCATGGATGAAAGGAGTCCATGAATGAACACTATGCATACCTTAGTTCATGATTTCGTGAAGATTGATGGTGAAACCTTCTTGAAATTGGATCTTCTATGAAAACCCTAGCTTGTTCTTGAGAGAAACTTGAGAGAAGAGAGTGTATTTTTGGTGAAAAATGGCTGAATCATATGTTAAAGGGCTTAAACAGGGGTGGAAAATTAACCCTTTTAACCCTGGACGCATCTTGTAATTTCAGTAAAAATTTTTGAATTGAACCCCTTGCGCAACGTGGAGCCATCGCGTTGCCCCTTCCTTCGTGACCTTGAACTTTGGTGCAACGCGGGAAAATTGTGCCAAGACACTGAAAAAAGGACAATTCTAAATTTGAGTGCTGCGCGACATGCCATAATCATGGACACCTACTGGAAATTGCCAAATGTCATTTCCTCTTGTGGGTGGCGTGCCACAGACTAATATGGTACTGTTTTACGACGGGAATTTGAAATAGTCATAACTTCTTACCTGGTTATCGGATTTAAGCGAATCATATATAGATGGAAAGCTTATTGAATTTTCCGCATGATAAAAAGTGAAAATCTTGAATATTCCTTATTGAATAATTATCATTCACTTTAGAAGATAATACTAGTCATTGTTGGAATAAAATTTACTAGAAATCTTTAGGGTATTACAATATCTCCTCCTTGAGAACATTCATCCTCGAATGAGACTGACTGAGAGGGGAAATAATTAGCTGAACATGAACTAAACATGAATAAATGGAACATGATATCATGACTGACAAGCTAAACATAACATACTAAACATGCATATCTGATGCATGTGTAACTGATTCATGACTGCATGGCTGAATGTTTCGAGGAACTAAGTTTCTCACAATGAGAATGCATTTCTGATGCATTGTTATATAATTGAGCTGATGAATGCATGACTGAATATTCAATGGTACATGATACCAAGTTTATATTGGTAACATGAACATGAAATTGAATACCAAGTTTGTGATGAACGCTGATCATAAAACTGAGTAAGCTTAAGGAGAACTGTTACCTTGAGCTTGATCTGAGTTGGCAGAGAAGAGGTGAGGATACTTGGTACGCATGTATGCTTCTGCTTCCCAAGTATCTCCCTGGATGGACTAATTTTTCCAAAGAACTTTAACTAGAGGGACTTCTCTGTTCCTTAATCTACGAGTCTAATAGTCTAAGATTTCGACTGGAATCTCTTCATAAGAGAGACTGTTCTGAACATCAGTGCTCTGAATATGGACTATGACAGGTGGGTCACCTATAGACTTCTTGAGCAAAGAGACATGGAAGACTGGATGAACTGAGGCTAGATCTGAAGGCAATTCGAGCTCATAAGCTACCTTGTCGAATCGACTGAGAATCTTGAAGGGACCGATATATCAGGGACTGAGCTTTACCTTCTTGACGAATCTCTTCACTCCCTTTAAGGAATATATCTTTAGATAGACATGATCACCAACCTCAAACTCGAGATATTTTCTTGGAACAGCTGCATAGGACTTCTGTCAGCTCTGAGCAGCCCAGAGTCTTTCTCTGATTAACTGGACTTTTTCTAAGGCGTCCAATACTAAGTCAGGACCTATGACTAAGGCCTCACTAACTTTGAACCAACCACTTAGTAATCTATATCTCCTACCACAGAGAGCTTTGAATGAAGCCATATGAATACTGGATTGATAGTTGTTGTTGTATGCAAACTCAATCAAAGGCAAGTGGTCATCCCAACTTCCCTTGAAATCAATTGCACACGCCCTTAGCATATCTTCTAAAGTATGAATGGTCCTTTCTGCTTGACCATCTTTCTGAGGATGGAAGGCTGTACTGAGATGAACTTAGGTACCGAGACCCTTTTGGAATGCTTTCTAGAAATAAAAGGTGAACTGGGTACCTCTGTCTGAGATAATGGACAACGGAACACTGTACAATCTGACCAACTCCTTGATATAGAGTTTGGCATAATCCTCAGCTGAATAAGAGGTATGAACTGGAAGGAAATAAGATGATTTTGTCTTTCTATCTACAATGACCCAGACTGAATCATGCTGATGACGGGTTCAAGGAAAACCCATCACGAAGTCCATGTTCACAACTTCCCACTTCCCAGTAGGAATACTGAACTCTTGTATGGACCCACTAGGCTTCTGATGCTCTATCTTAACTTGTTGACATGTAGAGCACTTAGCCACAAACTCTGCAATGTCTCTCTTTATCTCACTCTACCAATAGATTTTCTGGAAGTCGTGGTTCATCTTTGTGGCCCCTGGATGAATAGAGTAACGCACGCCATATGCTTTTGCAAGAATTCACTGCCTTAAGTCGTCTACACCTGGAACACATAGACAACCCTGACAACATAAAATACCATCTCCCCCTTGGGAGAAAACCTCTACTTTCTGATCTTGAACTGCCTCCTGAACGCCATATGCTTTTGCAAGAATTCACTGCCTTAAGTCGTCTACACCTGGAACACAGAGACAACCCTGACAACATAAAATACCATCTCCCCCTTGGGAGAAAACCTCTACTTTCTGATCCTGAACTGCCTCTTTTAACTTGACAAGGCTGGAATCTCTATCTTAATTTTCTTTCACCTTTGAGACTGAAGATGATTTTGAACTACTCTGAACACATACACCACCCTCTAAAGAATCAACTAAGCGAACGCCTAGTCTGGAAAGCTAATGGACTTCTTGAGCTAACTTTTTCATACTATCCTCCACATGAGAAATACTACCCATGGATAGCCTACTAAGAGCATCGGCCACTATGTTGGCCTTGCCTGGATGATAGAGGACACTCATGTCGTAGTCTTTCAAGAGCTCTAACCACCTTTTCTGATAATGATTGAGATCTTTTTGAGAAAAGACATACTGAAGGCTTTTGTGATTTGTGATGACATCTACATGAAATCCATAGAGATAATGCCTCCAAATCTTCAATGCAAAGACTACGGTTGCTAACTCAAGATCATGAGTAGGATAATTTCACTCATGGAGTTTAAGCTGTCTGGGGGCGTAGGCTGTAACCTTACCATACTGCATAAGAACACAACCCAAACCTACTTTGGATGCATCACAATATACCACAAACCAATCTGAACCATCTGGAAGAGCTAAGACTAGGGCTAAGGTAAGTCGAGTCTTTAACTCCTGAAAAATCTTCTCGCAAGGGTTTAACCACTGAAACTTGACTTTCTTCTGAGTCAATATGGACATAGGGGATACAATAGATGAAAATTCTTTAACAAACCGTCTGTAATAGCCAGCCAAACCCAAGAAACTCCTGATATCTGATGGAGAGATAGGTCTTGGCTAGTTTCTTACTGCTTTGGTCTTTTCAGGATCAACTCTAATGCCATCATCCAAAACGATATGACCCAAGAATGCTACTGACCATAGCCAAAATTTGCACTTACTGAATTTGGTGAATAGCTGATGATCTATGAGAGTCTGAAGCACTGTTTTAAGATAGTCTGTATGATCGCGCTCAGTGCGGGAATAGACCAGAATATCATCTATGAAGACTATGACAAACATTTCTAAGTACTTCTTGAACACGCGGTTCATTAAGTCCATGAAAGACGTTGGGGCATTGGTAAGACCAAATGACATGACTAAGAATTCAAAGTGACCATACTGGGTACAGAAAGCTATTTTTAGAATGTCACTTTCTATAACTCTAAGCTGATGATAGTCGGATCTGAGGTCTATCTTAGAGAAGTAGCTGGCACCCTGAAGTTGGTCAAACAAGTCATAGATTCTTGGAAGAGGATACTTGTTCTTGACCGTGACCTTATTGAGTTGATGGTAATCAATGCACATTCTGAGAGAACCATCTTTCTTGTACACGAATAAGATTGGTGCGCTCCACGGGGAAATATTGGGTCTGATGAATCCCTTATCTAAGAGATTCTTCGACTGTTCTTTCAATTCTCTGAGTTTTGCTAGTGCCATTCTGTATGGCAGAATAGAGATAGGCAGAGTATCTGGAAGAAGATTAATGCCGAAGTCTATTTCCTTTTTGGGAAAAATTCCTAGAAGATCTTTTGGAAAGACATTTGAATATTCATTCACTACTGGGACTGATTCAAGGATGGGAGTTTTGAAACTAGTGTCCTTAACTCGAACAAAATGATAGGACAATTTTAAATTTGAGTGCTGGCCCGACGTACCATAATCGCAGACACCTACTAGAAATTGCCAAATGCCATTTCCTCTTGTAGCGCGGTGCGCCACTTAGTAATATGGCGCTATTTTACGATGGGAATTTGAAATAGTCATAACTTCTTACCCGGTTATCGGATTTAATCGAATCATATATCGATGGAAAACTTATTGAATTTTCCACGTGACAAAGAGTGAAAATCTTGAATATTCCTTATGTAATAATATCATTCACTTTAGAAGCTAATACTAATCATTCTTGGGACGAAATTTACTAGAAATCTTTGGGGTATTACAGAAGTAGGGTAGACTCTAGGTTACCTGAAGCATTATTTTCTCCAATATCTCTGTGGTTATAGACTTTAATGGGTTTGCACCAATGATAGACATCAGGGTTGTCAGCCATACATTGTTCTCATAGGAGGCTAGTGCTTGGTTTGGGCCCTTCTTTATTGGGAGGACATGTTTTGCGGAGAAATTTTGACTTTTGAAAGAGAGTCACCACTTAATTTTAAAAAGGAATTAAGAAACCTTTATAAAACACTTTAAACGATCTAAAATAGAAGAATAATTTAAGTTAAGAGATTATGGATAAATGGTTCCTATTAATGTTTTAGGAAGGTGTTAGGCACCTAAAACGTCTGCTAACTTGCGGTTATTCGGACTGTTTGAAAATCGTCTTTTGATTAACTTCAAAAAGATTAATTTGTTGAAATAGTGATTTGATTCTTTTCAAAAAAAGACTTGTGTAAAATAGATTTAGGCGACTTAGTAGGTATTTTAACTAACTCAAAACACAACTAATAAATAAATAAACACATAAAAGGGGAAGGGAGGAGAAAGTAAAGGATTTAGGCCATTGGGCCCAAATCAACGAGACCTGTCCTAGTCTAGTTAGGTTTCCGACCCATTGCACCTGTCCTAAACTATTTTTCAAGCCTTTGGCTTGAGTCTTGCTCCACCTGTATTAAATACAACTTTGGTTTCAAGGCCCAAATAAATAATAAATGAATTCATAAATAAAGACAACAATAGGTAAATAACAAACGCGACTTTCGAGTCTCGTAGCTGCTTCAAAAGTAGGACTTTAAACCCTTATTCTCCTTTTGACTCCTTGTATCAATATTCTATGAGATTGATATCCAAATTCTCCTAAAGGGTGGGCCTCACTGGCTCATTGTACGATACAAGGGAAAAGAGTCCAATTGGACTCCGAAGAGAGTTCATGCAAAGTAATACCCATTCGAGACATAAAATACCTCAAAATAAAGAAACATCAAGGGCTAAGTTTTGAATGATAATGATGCACACACTTATGCACATGATAAGAACGAGAGTCAATCGATATGATGCAAAGCCTAGAAGGGTTCATATAACAATCCGAACAGAATGAGGCAACTAGAATGAAAATAACTTCTCGTTTAATTCAATAAGTTATATTGCGCATGTGTTGAACATACCTAGATAATATACTTAAGAGGTGAAGATATATTCATGGACTAAACAGTGAATACAATAAGCAAAAGGTCACAGAAGGATAAAGAATTCCCTGCACAAGTTCTTAAGAGAGATTTTATACTAAAAGCATGGTTCCAGTAGGTGGTGATGATTCTTACTATATAAAACCAAATTTTAAAGCTCCTAGCCCGTGAAAGACTAATTATCCTAGATTTCAACCAAAGACATTTAACATGGGATATGATCAAATAGAGAAGGAAAAGACTAGATATAGATAGTACGATAAACAATCCGATCTTGGACTCCTTAAAGAAAATAATCAAAATCAAGCATCTTTAGATAAGTGTAGACTAGGTTCTATCACAATATAACGAAACATATACCCATGGCCTTCTTTCGCAAGAAAAAAGGCTTAAAGGCTCTATCAAATTTGAACTCACAGTGATTTCATGGTCCTATTAAATAAATATTAAAGGGAAGAAAATGAAAATTGGGAAGAGGGCCTGTGAGGCAAGAACGTCTTTCTATTCACATGAGTATACATGAAATCCCTGTACAGACATCACCCAACAGACAACAACTACTCCAAAGTAACGCAAGAGGGAGTCTGGGAATAGTGTCTCCAAATCGATCATATGAGTAAACTAAACTTCAAAGAGTAACAAGCAACAAATGTTCGAGTCAAAATCTTTAGTGCAACAATTGAATCTGGAAACCACTTAGCTCATTTAATTCTTGACAGTTGGTATTTAAGGACGGAGATAAGCGATTATGACGCGTTATCTTATCCCTAATCCTATTTCTGAAAGAAAAATGAGTATAACTTCATCCCTACCTTCTTGATATTACTGAACAAGAAAGATTACTGGGAATCCTTAGCTCATGTACAGACAATACATAATGTAATGACAAAAAAATTAGTCTAATTTTCCTGAACAAACACACTTAAATGTGCAGCATCCACAAAAACACAACAATATTTATCCTTCTAACAGGATTTCATACCGATGATGAACTTAAAGGAAAAATGGAAATCTGAATTCAGGTTTTTGAAACCAAAAGAAAGGTATAATCCACAGACTGAAAAAATCATGTGGCAGAGTATATTATCCTCATCCTCACTCTCTCTCTCTCTTCGACAAACCCAAAAGATAAGCTTTTGGTAGCCAAAATAATTACCGAAGAATCACAGGATTTTTCTATTTTTGGAGAACTTATCCTCGTTATTCTTTGGCATTTTGGAAGGCAAATAACTCAAGAGGAAATCCTACTAACGGTATTATCGGCACAATATTTATAATAACGAAAAACAACAAAAGCAAGACAAACGGAATATTGTCTCTATCTTTCTCCTCGCTCTGACCAACTCAAACAAAATAGTCATCGAGAAATCCTAGGATTTTCTTGCATATTTTGGACCTTGCTCATTGTCTTTTGCGCATATAAGAAGCCAAAGGAACTTGAGAGGTAGCTCTGCTAGCAACACTTCTAGCACAACAATGACACCACAATCCAGCAACGATCTTGAACAAACACGATCAGATAACAACTACAAGCCAAACATCGTTGACTAAAACTATGGAATACAATCAAAGTCACAAACTTTGCCTAACAAACCAGCCCTTCCAATCACCATCCATACACCAAGTGAAGCATAGGCCGAAAGTTACACAATAACACCAAGAGTGGGCGACAGATCATGACACCAAAGTAAAAAAGGCCGATGATCGATTTATAATTTTTTCTTAAATTATCAATCTTTGGATAATCTTGCGTATTATATGATATTGGATATGAGGTGACTTACAGATATTCTTTGATTTTCTAGCTTTTAGGTAATCCTGTAGTTTATACGACTTTGGATAAGAGATGGCTTACAGATATCCCTCCAATTGCTAGCTTTCAGGTGTTCCTGCATATCATCCGACCTTGGATACAGTATGACTTATAGATAATCTCTCAAATTGTTAGTCTTTGGGTAATCCTACACATAATTGATCTTGGATATGACGCGGCTTATAGAGAACCCTTGGATGTATCAATTTGGTAATCTTGCATATTCTTCGGTAAGGATTTAGTTGTGACTTATGGATAACTTTTGAACTATCGATTTTCAGGTGATTTTGTACACTATTCGATTAGGATGTTGTTGTGGCTTACGGATGACGTACAGGCTATAAACTCATAGGTGATCTTGCACACTATCCTATTTCAAATAATATGACTTATAGATAATCCCTTAAATTGTCAATTTCCAGGAAACCTTATATATCATTCATCCTTAGATAGCGACTTAAAGGTGTCCCTTCAAATCATGTACCCTCGATGCATTCATATGTTGATTCATGAAATGATGAGATATCCTCGATGCCAGCATTTCTATTTAGCGTGTCAATACATATTGTATTCCTTCTAGGGCGATGGTATGAGATGGACTTTACGGAAATGATATGTAATGGCCCTTATGGAAATGATATGCAATAGACCTTGGGGCGATGATATACAATAGCCCTCGGGGCGATGATATGCAATAGCCATTGTGGCGATGATATGCAATACCATTGGCAATGATATGGAATAGCCATTGTGGCGATGATATGCAATAGCCATTGTGGCGATGATATGCAATAGCCATTGTGGCGATGATATGCAACAGCCATTAGGGCTATGATATGCAATAGCCATTATGGCGATGATATGCAATAGCCATTGTGGCGATGATATGCAATAGTCATTGTGGCTATGATATGCAATAGCCATTATGGCGATAATATGCAATAGCCATTGTGGCGATGATATGCAATAACCATTGTGGCGATGATATGTAACAGCCATTATGGCGATGATATGCAATAGCCATTATGGCTATGATATGCAATAGCCATTATGGCGATGATATGCAATAGCCATTGTGGTGATGATATGCAATAGCCATTATGGCGATGATATGCAATAGCCATTGTGGCGATGATATGCAATAGGCATTATGGTGATGATATGCAATAGTCATTGTGGAAACGATATGCAATAGCCCTTGAGGCAATGCCTTGTGGCTATGATGTGTAATTTTACCTGATTTCATTTGTCAGCGTCCTGCTTTCTACATGTACCTGTACTCAAGGTAGGCGATTAGTAGACACAAAGTCGCTTTTACTAGAGACAATTTTTAGGAAACTTCTAAATACGATATGTGTAAATACGACAAATCAAAAGGTCCTCAATAAATGGCCGTTAAACCTATTTTTAGGGCTACCCTAAAATACCATTCTTGGGTATTAATGCTCTGTTGTGGCTCCCATTTTGCTCGGGGATTTTTAAAAGAGACCCTCATTTTGTATATTGAACCCTGCATCCACAGAAAAATGATTAGTTTGAATGAAATTACTCCGTGTTGACCTCCTTCGATCCCTGATTTGCTCCTTTCTATCTCTTGGGCATTCCACCATATCGGGACTTCCACCCTAACACTCCATCCCAAATGATGTCTAGGCAAATACTAAATAAGTAAGTCGTAAGATTTTTGGAAAATAGTCTTAAATTTTTGAAAATAATTTTGAAAACTTCTGTAAAACTTTAGAAAATCTCTTCTAGTCATGTCATGTACTAGCTCAAAGAATGTCTTCCTTGTGGTTTTGACTGTATTCGATGGATGGTTTCCAAAACTCATGATCATTGTTGGAGGGTTTCTTCAAGTAGTTCTATCATAGGAAAAAATTAAGTCTACCCAGACTTTGTTATAGTTGGTGGCTGCCAAAGCTTTAACCTCTGGTGCTGGGGAATTTGGAATATGTTCCGGCATTTAGTGGAAATTTTGAGGTCTTCCTCAAAATTTCTTTCCCAGTTTAAAGTTGTTTGAGATGATACCAATCCGAGTGGATCTAAAGTCTTTGCTGATCTTCATTCTTTTTATTGGATGTCTATCTTCTCTTATTAATTTTTGAGATTCGTTATAAAAAATTCTGCCCCAGTTTTCCTTTCCTGGGGTTATATGATCGAGTCGTTGGGGCACCTACGTATCCTGTTAAAGCAGGAATCAAACGTAGTTCAGGACTACTCTAGGTATATACAAAAGAAATTAATAGGTTGATCGAAGCCGACATAGGCCGCCTACGTATCCCTTTCTCGAGAATTCGGGTCATCACATAGTTCATACATAAAAATAAAGGATAAATTTCTCTAAGGGGTTGACCGAAGCCGGCATAGGCTGCCTATGTATCCCCTTTATGGGAATTCAGGTCAAACCTAGTTCGTATATAAAAGAAAAGGGGTTCTAGGCAATTACACACTAGAAAACAACATTATTACAAAGGTGATTACAAGTAAACTAAGGAAACACAAAAACTATAACATCTTTAAGCACAATATCTCTTTAGCGCATCAGAATTGATTGGTTTGGTCCACTCTTGACCATCCATCTTAGGTAGGATTAGGGCTCCTCCAGGTTGGGCTTCTTTTGATTTTCATATTCCTCTATACCTTTAACTAATTGTTTCTCATCACCTTATTCTATTCATCATTATTTTCTTCGCTTTTTTCGTCTAACTCTTAACATAACATGACATTGGCAGGTTTTTAAATTATTGCTACCAAAATAAACCATTCTAGATAATCATATTTAAAAAATAACTTCTTAAATAAAGGGAGGCCTTTTGAAAAAAAAATAAAAACTATGGCTCGTGACTTGCACAAATACAAGTCCCTGCCTTTTTGAAAGAAGCAAGATACAAAAAGAAAGTTTTGAGATATAAAATGTGGATCGCGGGGCCTCCTCCAGATCATCACCGATTTTAAAACTATTAGTAACTGCCCTTTCATCTACCATGGGGGGGCGATGGGTTATGAGTGGAGCGGAGGTCCAATTTTGCAAGGCCTCCCCTGGTGCAATCTGCTTCACCCCGTTGGACTCTGGGAGATTTTCTAGTACAGTATTGCATCCTTCAAACAAATCTCCTATCCTATCCCCAAGACCATCATCATCGGGTACTTCTCATATAGGAAATGACTAGAACAGGAGTGGAAAGGACCTAAACAGACTCTTCTCTGGCTCATCCTCAACCCTATCCGTCTTGGCAGACTGAAATCCTAACCCGTACTTATAGCCTCTCTCTGGGATTGCAATTGGCTCAATAATTCCTTACAGATTCTTGCCCAAACCTCGACCAGGTTTTAACCCATTTCTTAACATCACCATTGCAATTATTTTGTAGAAGGAGGCATTGGTATTTTGAGTGTCAAATCTCTATCTACAGCATTTACAATTTCCACTGTATAGAAGCTGCTACCTTTTGAAACATCTTCAATTACTGGCACATAACCGTTGGGACGGTCCGATCGACTTCCTTCTCCTTGGATGAATACTTCATGATCTTTCCAAATAAACTTTAATAATTCATGAAGGGGTGATGAAACTGCCTTTTCACCATGTATCCATGATTTTCCCAAGAGCAGGTTGTAGCTAGGATGAATATCCATAACATGAAACTTAGTTTTGAACTCAGCAGGCCTCACTTGGATATGCAAATCAATCTCTCCTATGGTAACTCTCTGCCCTCTATCGAATTCTCTCACATTTATATGGCTTTGATGAATTTTCCCAAGATCATATACCATTTGAACCAACGTAGAGAGGGGACAAATATTCACACCTGATCCGTCATCTATTAATACATGATTAATTGCATAATCTCGACAAATGATGGTGGCATACATGGCTTTGTTGTGCATCGCCTCTTCAAACAACAACTCTTCATCACTGAATGATATGCGATAATTCCCCACAATGTTCCCTATCATTGCAGCTAGGTTCTCAACACTCATTCCTGTGGGAACATACGCCTCCTCCAAGACCTTTGATAAAGCTTGTCGGTGGTATTATGAACTTATTAATAACACCAACACATAGATTTGGGCTGGCATTTTCTCCAAGTGTTTGACAATTGAGTAATCCTTTGGTTGCATACACCTCCAAAATTCCTCAGCCTCTCCTTAAGTGATTGGCCATTTCTGTGAACCTTTTGTATTGGTCAATTCCTCAGGGATGTAACATCATCCCGATCACGTCATCCCTTGGGCAGCAGTGATTTGGTGGGGGAGAATACACTTGAGTCGGGGCTGTTATCACTATAAATTAGGTTTTCTCGCTGATACTTAAGGCAACCACAGACTTCTTTATCTTTCCTACCTCTTTTGCTCTTTTGCACTTTTCAGAGTTCACCTGAGTAATGGTGTTGCCAGATGCCCATTCGTCCTCTATCTCAATCATGTTAAGTGTAGATCCCCTATGGTTGGGCAGTGGATTACTGCTAATATTTAGAGTAGGTACCTGGAGCGTGATGACCTTTTGATCGATTAAATCTTGGATCTTGTGTTTCAAGTAGACAAAATCCTCTATACAGTGCCCTGGTACCCCCGACTGATTGGCACAATATTGACTTGCATTAAAAAATCGAGAGTTGGGATTGATATTCTTTGACTGTATTGGTTGTAAATGACCAGCATTCCTCAATCTTTCAAATAATTAGATACGACTTTCAGCTAGTGGGGTGAAGTTACGGGGAGGTTTATTTTCATAGTTTAGATGTTGGGGGTTATAATGGCTTAGGTTTGTAGGAGGGGGCACTTGGAGATAATTTGGAGGCATTTGGAAATTTGTCCGGTCATTTGGAGGAGTGGTTTGGAAATGAGACTGATAATTTAGAGGTGGAACTAGGCATTAGGAAAAGGTGTTTGGCTGTGGAGCTTGGTATGAGGATTAGATGTTTGGGAGTGGAGTTTGGTATTAGGGGTGGGCGTAGAACGCTTGCGGAAGGTTAGGTGACGGCGAGGAAGATAAAACATTTCTAGAGTTGAACCGTTGTTTTGATTTTGTAACAGAATTAGCAGAAACCATACCTACCTCTTCCTTCTTCTTCTTAGAAAACATGGCAGTTCCAGATGATGTCGAGGTTTTTGCAATTTTCCCTGTACGAATACCTTCTTCCAATGATTCTCCTATTTTTACCAAATTTGCAAAGGTTTCTCTGACAACGGACACCATCCTGGTATAATATTCTCCTTCTTGAGCGCGAGAGAACATGAATACCATTTCCTCCTCAGACATGGGGGGTTGCACTTTGGCAGCTTCTTTCCTTCAATGAAAAGCATAGTCTCAAAAACTCTCAATGCTCTTTTGTTTGATCCAATCTAGTGAGTACCGGTTAGGGACTATTTCGATGTAAAATGCAAACCGGTCAAGGAAACCCTTGGCCAATGTTTTCCAACTAGTCAACTTTTTTGGCTCTTGAGACATGAACCACTCCAAGGCTTTGCCACTTAAACTTCGACTGAATAGGCGTATCAATAACGCCTCATTTTTCCCTATACCTACTAATTGCTCATAATACCTTCTTAGATAGGCCATTGGATTTTTGGTACCGTCAAACATCTCAAACTTAGGGACTTTGTACCCATCTGGTAGGTCTACTCCCGGGTGAACACATAAATCATCATATCCTAAACCGTCGTGGTCCCTCACTCCATGAGATTCATTGATCCTAATGATCTCTTTATTCATAGCTAGCAACTTCAGTTTATGCTTGGTCCTCTACTCTTTCTTCTTCTTCTTATAATGGTCTATCTCGAGATGAGGAAGGGGATTATAGATATCAGGGGATATGATGGCGTGAGAGAGATTTGGAAGGGAGGCTTGATTTTGCAGATGAGGAGAATTTGGTTGGTAAGTAGGGAGGATATTTTGGAAATTGGGAAGGTTCCATGGACCTTGGGAGTAGTTTGGCTGAATATGAGAAAGATTTCGAGGATGTGAAAATGAATTTGGTGGATTCGAAGGTAGATTTGATATGTTTTATATGTTTGGGAGTGAATCTTGCGGATTTGGGAATACATTTTGTTGATTTGAAAATGTGTTTTGAGGATTTGTGAATGTATTTGGAGATGGATTTAGTGGGGTTAGAGATGGGTTTTGCGGATGGTAGGTGTCTAGGTTATTTTCATGATTGATATTTTGGATGAATGGAGGAGCAGAGATGAACGATATGTTATTTGGATAATCCCCGAGAATAGGGGTGCTTAGGAGAGAGATTTAGAGTAGAGTCCTGTGTTCGTCTGGAGCGGAGGCATTGATGGTGATGGCCAAGTTACCCAAATTTCGAGTGCGATTTACTTCCTCCTGAAGCATTTCTAACTTTCTTAAAAGTTCCGCAATCATTTCATTCTGTTTCGCTATCACATTATCCCGGATAGTCAGTGCGCTCTCTTCATTATTTCTTATCATTTATGGATGATGGTCAGAGGATGGGATTTTGTGCGCTTTCGATCGGGTGAAGTAGGGATGTTCTGCCAGCTTATATCAACACAGAGTAATTTCTATTATCTGCAAAGTAGAACAACTCAAAGGAAAATGCATTAGTTTCTGTATGTAATAAGTAATGCAAAATATTTGACAGGAAATAACCACACAGAGTTGTTCCAGTCATAGTCAAATTCATCCGTAGGACATAGTCGATAAACTTGCCTTTGATCTTAACAAATGCACATAAGAACATAAAATAGTTATATTACATAAAACATTATAATGACGCGTATCCTAGTTGGGGTGACCCTTTTTGAGCCAAGGGTTCAGGCCTAACAATTTTTTGAAGAAAATATGTGCTTCCTCAAAGTCAATCCATTAACCCCCAACTCATATAGACACAAAAAAGGGCATAAATACCTACAAAATATGTGTCTTGACTAGCTCTTTTCAACTCTTCCCTTAATATGCGATGGTCAAAGTGTCCTCCATGTGCATCTGCCGGTGCACGATTTCACTTTTCTGGAACTCATCTTGTTGCCTGTGAAGCTAAATTTGATGCTTGGATTCTACATCCACAACCTGAGTGGGCACATTCGGTCCCAGAATCAATGCTCCGGGAAGACTCTTTTTCAACCACTCCTTGTAAGTGTCGCTGACTTCAGGGTCATGCTCTATACAGAAAATCACTTTCGTCCACCTTCTTTTTCTCCATCCATTTATCTTTTCGTCTTTGAGAGGAGATTCACTTTCATCGTATTCAGTGAAAAACTTAAGCATGGAATCTATTTGTGGTGCCTCTCGAATTGCCTAAGAACTCTGCCAGGATTGTAGGGTCGGGTCCCCCTGAGACCGAAAAGCACTAGGAAAGGCCACTTACCCCCTCGAACGGTGTATTTCCCTGAAAAAAGAGAGTTAATGGACCATTTCACATCGTTATCTCTTAATTCCCCGAAAGTCTTAAACCAAAATTCGTGAGATGCTTCCCTTTTGAACCTATGTAGAAACAACCACATGTCGTGCGAAGCTAGCATATCCACCCTTGTTTTATGATCAGGTTGTACCATTCTCAAATTCTGTACCAAATGCTTCATCATCCACCAATGTAATATTAGGTTGCAACCTTAAAAGAAATGATTTTTGATTTGACACCTTCCCAAGACTCGATATATGTCGTCCTAGGCTCATACCGAAAATAGGGTTTTGGTTTAGTTCTATCCTCGGTGTCTAGAGTGGGTTAGAACACTGGTTATCAAGTAGACAACTTGAGTTTGAAAATACAAACAGCCATTAGACGACTCACGTGCTAATAAACTATTTGTATTTCCAACACATTTTTGGAATTGATCAATAGAAGCTGGGATACCGACGAAACCCCAAAACAGTTTAAATAATGTAGGAATATGCCATGAGATGAGATATTTAAATTCTACAGCATCAAAACACATAAACACATAAACATTCAATCAAAAGACGAAATCAAACATTTGGTTAGAGCCTAGTTAAAAATCCCCAGCAAAGTCGCTATCACTATTTTGTGGAGAAATTTTGACTTTTGAAAGAGAGTCGCCACTTAATTTTGAAAAGGAATTAAGAAACCTTTATAAAACACTTTAAACGATCTAAAATAGAAAAATCATTTAAGTTAAGAGATTCTAGATAAGTGGTTCCTATTAACGTTTTAGGAAGGTGTTAGGCACCTAAAACGTCCGCTAACTTGCGGTTATCTGGACTATTTGAAAATCGTCTTTTGATTAACTTCGAAAAGATTAATTTGTTCATATAGTGATTTGATTTTTTTCAAAAAAAGACTTGTGTAAAATAGATTTAGGCGACTTAGTAGGGATTTTAACTAAGTCTAAACAATAGTAATAAATAAATAAACACATAAAAGGAGAAGGGAGGAGAAAGTAAAGGATTTAGGCCATTGGGCCCAAATCAACGTGACCTGTCTTAGTCTAGTTGGATTTCCGACCCATTTCACTTGTCCTAAAATATTTTTCGAGCCTTTGGCTCGAGTCTTGCTCCCCCTGTATTAAATACAACATTGGATTCGAGGCCCAAATAAATAAGAAATGAATTCATAAATAAAGACGACAATAGGTAAATAACAAACGCGACTTTTAGGTCTCGTAGCCGCTTCAAATATGGGACTTTAACCCCTTCTTCTCCTTTTGAATCCTTGTATCCATATTCTATGAGGTTGGTATCCAAATTCTCCTAAAGGGTGGGCCTCACTGGCCCGTTGTATGATACAAGGCAAAAGAGTCCAATTGGACTCCGAAGAGAGTTCATGCAAAGAAAAGATGAATAAATTAATGCCCATTCGAGACGTAACATACCTCAAAATAAAGAAACATCAAGGACTAAGTTTTGAATGATAATGATGCACACACTTATGCACATGATAATAATGAAAGTCAATCGATCTGATGCAAAGCCTAGACAGGTTCATATAACAATCCGAACAGAATGAGGCAACTAGAATGAAAATAACTTCTCGCTTAATTCAATAAGTTATATTGCGCATGGTTTGAAAATACCTAGATAATCTACTTAAGAAGTGAAGATATATTCATGGACAAAACAGTGAATACAATAAACAAAAGGTCACAGAAGGATAAAGAATTCCCTGCACAAGTTCTGAAGGGAGATGTTATACCAAAAGCATGGTTCCAGCAGGTGGTGATGCTTCTTACTATATCAAACCAAATTTTAACACTCCTAGCCCATAAAAGACTAATTATCCTATATTTCAGCCAAAGACATTTAACATGGGATAGGATCAAATAGACAAGGAAAAGACTAGTACAGATAGTACGAGAAGCAATCCGATCTTGGACTCCTCAAAGAAAATAATCAAAATCAAGCATCTTTAGATAAGTGTAGACTAGGTTCTATCAAAATATGACAAAACATATACCCATGGCCTTCTTTTGGAAGAAAAAAGGCTTAAAGGATCTATCGAATTTGAACTCATAGTGATTTCATGGTCCTATTAAATAAATATTAAAGGGAAGAAAATTAAAACTGGGTAGAGGGCCTGTGAGGCAAGAACGTCTTGCTATTCACATGAGTATACATGAAATCCCTATATAGACGTCACCCAACAGAGTCAAAATCTTTAGAGCAACAATTAAATCTGGAAACCATTCAATCAGTTAATTCTTGATAGTCGGTATTTAAGGATGGAGATAAGCGATTATGACGCGTTATCTTATCTATAATCCTATTTCTGAAAGAAAAATGAGTATAACTTCATCCCTACCTTCTTGATATTACTAAAAAAGAAAGATTACTGGGAATCCTTAGCTCATGTACAGACAATACATAATGTAATGACAACAAAATTAGTCTAATTTTCCCGAACAAACACACTTAAATGTGCAGCATCCACAAAAACACAACAACATTTATCCTTCTAATAGTATTTCATACCAATGATGAACTTAAAGGAAAAATGGAAATCTGAATTCGGGATTTTGAAACCAAAAGAAAGGTATAATCGACAGACTAAAAAAAAGCATGTGGCAGAGTATATTATTCTCATCCTCACTCTCTCTCTCTTCGACAAACCCAAAAGATAAGCTTTTGGTAGCCGAAATAATTACCGAGGAATCACAGGATTTTTCTATTTTTGGAGGACTTATCCTCATTATTCTTTGTTATTTTGGAAGGCAAAGAACTCAAGAGGAAGTCCTACTAACGATATTATCGGCACAACGATTATAATAACAAAAAACAACAAAAGCAAGCCAAACGGAATATTGTCTCTGTCTTCCTCCTCGCTCCGACCAACTCGAACAAAATAGTCATCGAGGAATCCTAGGATTTTCAAGCATATTTTGGACCTTGCTCATTGTCTTTTTGCCATATAAAAAGCCAAAGGAACTTGAGAGGTAGCTCTACTAGCAAAACTTATAGCTCAACAATGACACCATAAACCAGCAATGATCCTGAACAAACACGATCAGATAACAACTACAAGCCAAACATCATCGACCAAAACTATGGAATACAATAAAAGTCACAAACTTTTCTTAACAAAACAGCCCTTCCAATCACCATCCATACACCAAGTGAAGCACAGGCCAAAAATTACTCAATAACACCAAGAGTGGGTGACAGATCATGACACCGAAGTAAAAAAGGACGATCGGAAACAAACCTGAACATAGATTAATTCTAACATAACAATTCATTCAACATTTTTCATCAAAACAACAACCTATAGTCTTTGAGACCTTTACAGCACATAACCCAGCAAACAAAACTACGATTTTACCATAAAATGGGATGAAGAAGAGAAAGTGAAATAACAAAATAAAGGGTAAATGAGTGTTCACCTCCTTTGGGGCAGCAAAACGGGATAATGAGCTATCAGCGGGACCACCAGAAAATGTCGTATTCACTATCAACTCGACACTCTATTTTAGCTGATGAGCTTTCAAAATAAGAATAGAATTTATATTTGAGACTGATTTTCCTCAAGAATCTTTCTTTCTTTTTTTTTTCTAAAAAAGTTTACCCCACAACTTTCTATAACCCCATTTTCAAACCACCTTTAGGACCCCCAAAGAAAATCCCCCAAAAGAGTAGCTCCCCGAAGAAACACTGATTTTTGAACCCCAAGAATTGAAAGAACCAATTTTCTAAAAAGAATCAACCTTCAAAAGAAACCCTGATCCGAAAAATAACCCCAAACAGTGACCTCAAGGGCTCTTTTTATAGGAGACGAATTAGGATTTCCCCTAGGTATTTCAAACAGAGTGAAATCTTAAATTTGAAAGTCCAAGGATCTGATAAGGTTGAGCTATAATTTGTACTAAAAATCATACCAATTTGTTGAGAGATTCAAATTTTGAACGGTTAGCAATTGAGGAGCAAATTGGAAGCTAACACGTAGCACCCTCTAGAACATTTGATGTTCTTGTCTCGTGTTGGGAATGCACAGACGTTGAGAGAAAACCTCATCAGGTTTGGGTCAGGTTGGCTCAAACAGGGCCGATTCGAGTTGGGATCAGGTTGAAACCTGTGTCGCCGTTGATGGCTGCTTAGTATTGGATTTGATTTTGGTTGGATTTTGGCTGGTGTCGGGTTAAAGGGTTGAGAGAAGTAGCTGGGTTGAGAATTATCGATGGTGAAGCTGTTGTTAATTGAATGAAGAAGCGGATAATATTTAGGCCGGGTATGTTTGTTGGTGTGCGCCTAGGGGTGTTGGGCTGCTGGAAATTTGGGGCTAATTCAGAAAAGTCAAAAGAAAATTAGGCTTGGGCTTGTTAATTTGAAGAGTGGGATAGTAATTTAAAAATAAGAATAAATTGAAATTGGGGTTATTTAATTGACAACCCCAATCAAATTAAGAATTAGTCGAATCCATTTAAATTTTAACCAAATTGAAGTCAATTGGCCAATTACATTGCAATTGAAGCCAATTTTATTTCAATTATAGTCAATTTAATAGATTGACTAAATTAAATCGATACTCGATACAAATTGATACCTCACTTAATCCCAAGCTTCTTGATTTGATAAAATCAAATACATATTTTCCAAATAAATTAATTTTAAGAATAAATTATACTTAAATCAAGATTTTTTAACCATTTGAATTTATTTTCAAAATAATCCTTGATAAAAAATTCAATACTCCGTAAAATAGATATTTAAGTAACAAAATAACATATTTTCGTATAATTGAATACGATAATATATAATCGCTACTTAAAATGATAAGTTTACCCAAGTTTGAAAAGATTCTTATTTAGATAAAATATATGTTGTGATTTAATTCAAAACTCAAGAAGCTTGGAATTAAAATTAGTTGTTGAGGGTAAAAATTAGGTGTCAACAACTGCCCCCTCCCTTTGGGAAGGGTGGATGCAAGTAACCCTGGGCAATGGGAGGTTGACGTTCCTAATTTATTGTCCGACCACAATTTGAATCTGAAAGACGTTTGTTTTTCGCACGAGTTTCATGGAGTTATGGCCAAACCTCGGTATCAAGTTTCCTATATATCTCAGGTTTCATGAGAATTTAGGCTACTTGAAGTTCATAAAGCTTGATTTTGAGCATTATTTTCAAAAGATTCACAAGTTATCTCGATTTTAGAGTTTTGGATAAAACCGAGAAACTAGGGGATAAAGGGATTAGGGGGGAGGTTGATATGCAGTCAAGTTTTCTACATAGATCCCTTCCTACATATCCCCAAGACTTAGGGAATCAGACTACTTATAGTTTGACTCAATCGGTAGAAAAGATAGTCCTTTATTTCAGACCATCTATGGCTCAAGATGAGTGACGAGTTAATCGAGTTGCGGAAAAGAGGCTTGCAACCTATTAACCATGAATGTGGAGCTCTTCACATCTATAGGTAAGAACTTACCTGGACATAATTTCTAAAACTCTAAGTGTGTTGGCACCCAAATTTGAATGAAAAAGAAAGTTCCCCTCAGTATGAGTTAAGAAACAACCCAGAGGTAAATGTGAGACCAGAATATCCAAAAATACCCACATGCCTTATAATAGAGTCATGGTTAGATGGTGGTGGTGATCATTATTTAGCTCGCGTCTAGAGAGTTTGACATCCCTCTCTAGACTATGTCTCGTTTTGCTGCTGAGAAAGAGTTCTACGTCGTGTTGCGTCCTTTGTAGAGTTGTCCACACCTGTGGTTTTGATTTAAGATTTTCATCCTTTCAGATGCTCTCGACAATTTCTCAAGCACAAAGTGATAGCACTAACATAATTTATGAAAGTTGTAGGTAGTCTCTTACCATATCTCCGTGTGAGTTATGGCCTAAAAAGCGTAGTCATATTTTCATGGTACCTATTTGGAATGAAATAACTGGAAACAACAAACACAACAACCCTCTTGGTTTTTGTATAATTATGACATTTATCGGTTGAATCTGTCTTCAAAGTGGAGTGGCCTTTTTGGACATTGTCGATACTTTATGCAGAACGGTATCTACAACCATGTAATCTTGTGCTGGAGTGGCAACCCTTTTGGTTCCCTATATCACTTGTTGTATGTGGAATGATAACCTCTCTGGTTACAGCCGATGATTGATTGATAAATTTTCCTTAAATTATCAATCTTTGGATAATCTTGCATATTGTTTGATATTGGATACGAGGCGACTTACAGATGTCCTTTGAGTTTCTAGATTTTAGGTAATCCTACACATTATCCGACTTTGGATAAGAGATGACTTACAGATATCCCTCCAATCGCTAGATTTCAGGTGTTCCTGCACATCATTCGACCTTGGATACAATATGACTTATAGATAATCTCTCAAATTGTTAGTCTTTGGGTAATCCTATACATAATCGTTCTTGGATATGACGTGGCTTATTGAGAACCCTTGGACATTTCAATTTGATAATCTTGCATATTCTCTGGTAAGAATTTAATTGCGACTTATGGATAATCTTTGAACTGTCAATTTTTGGGCGATCTTGCACACTATCCAATTAGGATGTTGTTGTGGCTTACGGATGACCTACAGGCTATCAACTCATAGGTGATCTTGCACACTATCCTATTTCAAATAATATGACTTATAGATAATCCCTTAAATTGTCAATTTCCAGGAAACCTTATATATCATTCATCCTTAGATAGCTACTTAAAAGGTGTCCCTTCAAATTATGTACCCTCGATGCATTCATATACTGGTTCATAAAATGATGAGATATCCTCGACGCCAGCATTTCTGTCTAGCGTGACAACAGATATTAAATTCCTTCTAGGATGATGGTATGAGATGGATTTTGCAGAAATGATATGTAATGGCCCTTGCGAAAATGATATGCAATAGCCCTTGGGGCAATGATATTCAATAGCCCTTATGGCGATGATATGCAATAGCCATTGTGGTGATGATATGCAATAGCCATTGTGGCGATGATATGCAATAGCCATTGTGGCGATGACATGCAATAGCCATTGTGGCGATGATATGCGATATCTATTGTGGCGATGATATGTAATAGCCATTGTGGCGATGATATGTAATAGCCATTGTGGTGATGATATGCAATTGCCATTGTGGTGATGATATAAAACAGCCATTGTGGCAATGATATGAAATAGCCATTGTGGCAATGATATGCAATAGCCATTGTAGAGATGATATGTAATAGCCATTGTGGCGATGATATGCAATAGTCATTGTGGCAATGATATTAAATAGCCCTTGAGGCAATGCCTTGCGGATATGATGTGTAATTTTACCTGATTTTATTTGTCAGCGTCCTGCTTTCTACATGTACCTGTACTCAAGGTAGGAGATTAGTAGACACAAAGTTGCTTTTACTAGAGACTATTTTTAGGAAACTTATAAATACGATATGTGTAAAGAAGACAAAGAGCTTTTGTTTGTCGCCTACGATCTGGAGAAATGAGATGATCAAATCAAAAGGTCCTCAAAAATGGGCGTTAAACCTATTTTTAGGGCTACCCTAAAATACCGTTCTTGGGTATTAATGCTCTGTTGTGGCTCCCATTTTGCTCGAAGATTTTTGAAAGAGACCCTCATTTTGTATATTGAATCCTGCATCCACAGAAAAATGATTAGTTTGAATGAAATTACTCCGTGTTGACCTCCTTTGATCCTTGATTTTCTCCTTTCCATCTCTTGGGCTTTCCACCATATCGGGACTTCCACCCTGACACTCCATCCAAAATGATGTCTAGGCAAATACTAAATAAGTGAGTCGTAAGATTTTTGGAAAATAGTCTTAAATTTTTGAAAATAATTTTGAAAACTTCTGTAAAACTTTAGAAAATCTCTGCTAGTCATGTCATGTACTTGCTCAACGAATGTCTTCCTCGTGGTTTTGACTATATCCGACGGATGGTTTCCAAAACTCATGATCATTGTTGGAGGGTTTCTTCAAATAGTTCTATCATAGCTAAAAATTGAGTCTACCCAGACTTGGTTACAGTTGGTGGCTTCCAAAGCTTTAACCTCTGGTGCTGGGGAATTTGGAATATGTTCCGGCATTTGGTAGAAATTTTGAGGTCTTCCTCAAAATTTTTGCCCCAGTTTAAAGTTGTTTGAGATGATACCAATCCGAGTGGATCTGAAGTCTTTACTGATCTTCATTCTTTTTGTTTGATGTCGATCTTCTCTTGTGAATTTTTAAGATTCCTTCTCGAAAATTCTGCCTCAGTTTTCCTTTCCTAAGGTTATATGACCGAGCCATTGGGGCACCTACGTATCCTGTTAAAGAAGGAATCAGGTCAAACGTAGTTCAGGCCTACGCTAGAGATATACAAAAGAAATTAATGGGTTGACCGAAGCCGACATAGGCCGCCTACATATCCCTTTCTCGAGAATTCAGGTCATCACGTAGTTCATATATAAAAAGAAAGGATAAATTTCTCTAAGGAGTTGACCGAAGCTAGCATAGGCTGCCTACGTATCCCTTTTTTGGGAATTCAAGTCAAACGTAGTTCGTATATAAAAGGAAAAGGGTTCTAGGCAATTAAACACTAGAAAACAACGTTATTACAAAGGTGATTACAAGTAAACTAAGGAAACACAAAAACTACAACATCTTTCAAGCACAATATCTCTTTAGCGCATCAAAATTGATTGGTTTGGTCCACTCTTGACTATCAATCTCAGGTAGGATTAGGCTCCTCCAGGTAGGGCTTTTTTTGATTTTCACATTTCTCTATACCTTTAACTAATTGTTCCTCATCACTTTTTTCTATTTATTATTATTTTCTTGGTTTTTTCGTCTAACCCTTGACATGACATGACATTGGCAGGTTTTTAAATTATTGCTACCAAAATAAACCATGCTAGATAATCATATTTAAAAAATAACTTCTTAAATAAAGGGAGGCCATTTGGAAAATAAATAAAATCTATGGCTCATGACTTGCACAAATACAAGTCCCTGCCTTTTTGAAAGAAGGCAGATACAAAAAGAAAGTTTTGAGATATAAAAGATGGATCGCGGGGCCTCCTCCAGATCATCACTAATTTTAAAACTATTAGTAATTACCCTTTCATCTACCACGGAGGGAAATGGGTTATGAGTGGAGTGGAGGTCCAATTTTGCAAGGCCTACCCTGGCGCAATCTGCTTCACCCCGTTGGACTTTGGGAGATTTTCTAGTACAGTATTGTATCCTTCAAACAAATATCCTATCCCATCCCCAAGACCATCATCATCGGGTACTTGTCATATAGGAAATGACTGGAACAGGAGTGGCAAGGGCCTAAACTGACTCTTCAATGGCTGATCCTCAACCCTATCTCTCTTGGCAGACTGATATCCTAACCTGTACTTAGAGCCTCTCTCTGGGATTGCAATTGGCTTAATAATTCCTTGCAGATTCTTGCTCAAGCCTCGACCAGGTTGAATCCATTTCTTAACATCACCGTTGCAATCATTTTGTACACAGGAGGCATTGGTATTTTGGGTGTCAAATCTCTATCTACAGCATTTACAATTTCCACTGTATAGAAGATAATAACTTTTGGAACATCTTCTATTATCGGCACGTAACCGTTGGGACGGTCCGCTCGACTTTCTTCTCCTTGGATGACTACTTTATGATCTTTCCAAATAAACTTCAATAATTTATGAAGGGTTGATGAAACTGCCTTTGCACCGTGTATCCATGGTCTTCCCAAGAGCAGGTTGTAGCTAGGATGAATATCCATAACATGAAACTTAGTTTTAATCTCAGCAGGCCCCACTTGGATGTGCAAATCAATCTCTCCTATGGTATCTCTCTGCCCTCCATCGAATGCTCTCACATTAACATGGCTTTGATGAATTTTTTCTAGATCATAGACCATTTGAACCAACGTAGAGAGGGGAAAAATATTCACACCTGATCCATCATCTATTAATACTTGATTAATTGCATAATCTCGACAAATGATGGTGACATGCATGGCTTTATTATGCATCGCCCTTTCAAATGGCAACTCTTCATCATTGAATGATATGCGACAATTTCCCACAATGTTCCCTATCATCGCAACCAGGTTCTCAACACTCATTCCTGCGGGAACATACGCTTTCTCCAAGACCTTTGATAAAGCTTGTCGGTTGTATTATGAACTCATTAATAGCGCCAAGATAGAGATTTGGGTTGGTGTTTTCTCCAAGTGTTTGACAATTGAGTAATCCTTTGGTTGCATACACCTCCAAAATTCCTCAACCTCTCCTTCAGTGATTGGTCGTTTCTTTGAATCTTTTGTATTGGTCAATTTCTCAGGGATGTAACATCATCCCGATCGCTTCATCCTTTGGGTAGCAGAGGTTTGCACAATAAATTCCTTTCTTAGTGGGGGATTGTACACTTGAGTCGGGGCTATCATCACTATAAATTGGGTTTTCTCACTGATACTCAAGGTAGCCGTAACCTTCTCTATATTTCCTACCTCTTCTGCTCTTTTGCACTTTTCGGAGTTCACATGGGTAATGGTCTTGCCAGATGCCCATTCGCCCTCTATCTCAATCATGTTAACTGTAGATCCCCCATGGTTGGGCAGTGGATTACTACTAATATTTAGAGTAGGTGCCTAGAGCGTGATGACCTTTTGATCGATTAAATCCTAGATCTTGTGTTTCAAGTGGACACAATCTTCTGTACTGTGCCCTGATGCCCCCGAATTATAGGCACAATGTTGACTTGCATTAAAAAATCAAGAGTTGGGATTGACACTCTTTCACTGTATTGGTTGTAAATGACCGGCATTTCTCAATCTTTCAAATAATTCGGTACAACTTTCAGCTAGTGGGGTGAAGTTATGGGGAGGTTTATTTTTGTAGTTTGGACGTTGGGGGTTATACTGGATTAGGTTTGTAGGAGGGGGTACTTGGTGATAATTTGGAGGCATTTGGAAATTTGTCTAGTTATTTGGAGGAGTGGTTTTGAAATGAGACTGATAATTTGGAGATGGAACTGGGTATTGGGAAAAGGTGTTTGGCTGTGGATCTTGGTATGAGGATTGGATGTTTGGGAGTGGATTTTGGTATTAGGGGTGGGCGTAGAACGCGTGCGAAAGGTTAGGTGACGGCGTGGAAGATAAAAAATTTCTAGAGTTGAACCATTGTTTTGATTTTCTAACAGAATTAGCAGAAACCATACCTACCTCTTCTTTTTTCTTCTTAGAAAACATGGCAGTTCCAGACGATGTTGGGGGGTTTTCAAATTTTCCCTGTCCGAATACCTTTTTCCAATGATTCTCCTATTTTCACCAAATCCACAAAGGTTGTTCTGACTGCGGACACCATCCTGGTATAATATTCTCTTTCTTGAGCGCGAGAGAACACAGATACCATTTCCTCCTCAGACATGAGGGGTTGCACTTTGGCAGCTTCTTTCCTCCAATGAAAACCATAGTCTCACAAAATCTCAACGCTCTTTTGTTTGATTCGATCTCGTGAATACCGGCCAGGGACTATTTCAATGTTGAATGCGAACCAGTCAACGAAACCCTTGGCCAATGTTTTCCAACCAGTCAACTTTTTCGGCTCCTGAGACATGAACCACTCCAAGGCTTTTCCACTTAAACTTTGACTAAATAAGCACATCAATAACGCCTCATTTTCCCTATCCCTATCTGGATTTTCGGTACCATCAAACATCTTAAACTTAGGGACTTTGTACCCGTCTAGTAGGTCTACTCTCGGGTGAACACATAAATCGTCATATCCTAAACCATCGTGGTCCCTCACTCTATGAGATTCCTTGATCCTCATGATCTCTTCATTAATAGCTAGAAACTTCAATTCATGCTCGATCCTCCACTTTTTCTCCTTCTCCTCGTAATGGTCTATCTTGAGATGAGGAAGGAGATTATAGATATCAGGGGATATGATGGCGTGAGAAAGATTTGGAAGAGAGGCTTGATTTTGCATGTGAGGGGAATTTGGTTGGTAAGTGGGGAGGATATTTTGGAAATTGGGAAGGTTTCGTGGACCTTACGTGTAGTTTGGCGGAATATGAGAAGGATTTTGGGAATTTGAAAATGAATTTGGTGGATTCGAAGGTAGATTTGATATGTTTTGTAGGTTTGGGAGTAAATCTTGTTGATTTGGGAATGTATTTTGTTAATTTAAAAATATGTTTTGAGTATTTGGGAATGTATTCGGAGATGGATTTTGTGAGGTTAGAGATGGATTTTGCGGATTTTAGGCGTCTGGGTTATTTTCATGATTGGTATTTTGGACGAATGGAGGAGCAGAGACGAACGATATATTATTTGGCTGATCCCCAAGAATTGGGGTGCTTAGGGGAAGGATTTGGAGTGAAGTCCTATTTCAAGTGTGATTTACTTTCTCCTGAAGCATTTCTAACTTTCTTGCAAATTCCGCAATCATTTCATTCTGTTTATCTATCACGTTATCCCAGATAGTCAGTGCACTCTCTTCGATATTTCTTGTCATTTCTGGATGATGGTCAGAGGATGGAATTTTGTCCTCTTTAGATCGGGTGAAGTAGGGATGTTCTGCCAGCTTATATCGACACAGAGTAATTTCTATTATCTGCAAAGTAGAACAACTCAAAGGCAAATGCATTAGTTTCTGTATGTGATAAGTAATGCAAAAATATTTGACAGGAAATAACCACACAGAGTTGTTCCAGTCATAGTCAAATTCATCCGTAGGACATAGTCGATAAACTTTCCTTTGATCTCAACAAATGTACATAAGCACATAAAATATTTATATTACACAAAACATTATAATGACGCGTATCCTAGTTAGGGTGACCCTTTTTGAGCCAAGGGTTCAGGCCTAACAATTTTTTGAAGAAAATATGTGCTTCCTCAAAGTCAATCCATTAACCCCCAACTCATATAGACACAAAAAGGGCATAAATTCCTACAAAAGATATTGAAATAGGGATACAAACTTTAGGAAAAAGAGAAAAAAACATGAAAAAAGATAAGTTCCCACGCAGGGGAGAATAGAAAGACTAGCTACCAGAGGCTCCTTCGTCCGCTTTTGCCCTTTTTGCCTTGTTTACCTTATGTGCTATTGGATACCTATTGATGATAAGATGACTCCTGCGTAACTGTGCTTTGCAGTCATAAGTCATTCTCCCTATGCTATCGAGTTGGGAGGCCATGCTATCATCCAAATTGATTAGGCATTGCCTGGCATCATCAGTGTCATGACTAGGTCTTTTCAACTCTCCCTTAACATGCGTATGGTCAAAGCGTCCTCCATGTGCATCTTCCGGTGTGCGATTTCACTTTTCTAGAACTTATCTTATGGCCTGTGAAGCCGAATTTGATGCTCGGACTCTACATCCACAACCTGAGTGGTAACATTTGGTCCCAGAATCAATGCTTGGGGAAGACTCTTTTTCAACCACTCCTTGTAAATGTTGCTAACTTCTGGGTCATGCTCTATATGGAAAGTCACTTTTATCCACCTTCTTTTTCTCCATCCATTTATCATGTCGTCTTTGAGTGGATACTCACTTTCATCGTATTCGGTGAAAAACCTAAGCATGAAATCTATTTGTAGTGCCTCCTGCTTGATCTCGAATTACCTAAGAACTATGCCAAGATTTTAGGGCCAGGTTCCCCTGAGACTGGGAAGCACTAGGAAAGGCCACATTCCCCCTTGAATGGTATATTTCCCTGAACAAAGATAGTTAATGGACTATTGCACATCGTCATCTCTTAATTCCCCAAATGTCTTAAACCAAAATTCGTGAGATGCTTCCCTTTTGAACCTGTATAGAAACAACCACATGTCGTGCGAAGCTAGCATATCTACATTTGTTTTATGATCAGGTTGTACCATTCTCGAATTCTTTACCAAAGGCTTCATCATCCACCATTGTAATATTAGGTTACAACCTTGAAAGAAACGACTTTCAACTTGAGACCTTCCTAAGGCTCGAATATGTCGGCGACAATCATGGGAGCTAAATTGTGGAATACCTTGGTAGAGTCGTAGTCTACTCCAAAGAAAATTGGATGGGCCACTGTAACAACCCTTGGATGAATTTTGCCATTTTCTCCCTGTGGGAACACCATGGTTCCGAGTAGACCTACCGTAAATGCAAAGGCTCTCATCTCCTTCCATTTTGCTTCGGACTCAATTTTATGTCCAAATTTGTGGAAGACATTGAATCTTCCAAAATGATGGTACAACTCCCAAAAAGTGATATTTTCTTCATCACGTTCCCCTAGCTAGGTGTCGTCGTCAGTTAAAAATGCAACTTTGATTGTTTGACGGTCCCACATGGCAGGAACTAAAATGTTCTTATCAGGTTTTTCCTTTCTCTTGAAACACATTTCAATACTCTCATAGCAAATTAACACTTCTTTGATGGTAGGAGTCAATTCCACATCCCCGAAGAGAAACACCATATTCTGATCATCCCAAAAAGTCGTAAGCACGTGGATCATTTCAGGCCAAGTGTCCATTTCGATCAACGAAGGCAGGTGCCCGATGTGTGTCCTAAAAATTTTTCTCTTATCTGGACCCATGTAATCCCACCACAATTTCAGGTAATCATCAGGTTTGGTATCTATCTTGAAATTTTCACGGGAATGAGATTGATCCAGATCTACATAAAAGAAGACAAAGATAAGTCTTTCCCCGACCCCCAAAGGGTACTGGATTGAATTTAGACAAGCATCTATTTATCCAACACATAAGTATGATCCGTCTGTGATTAACTCGGGGTCAATAGACGTAGGGCAGTTTTTCTAATGGGCCTAATACCCTGCTCGGGTATTGGGTCATCCTAGGCTCATGCCTAAAATAGGGTTTTGGTTTCGTTCTACCCTCAGTGTCTAGAGTGGATTTGAACACTGGTTCTCAAGCGGAAAACTTGAGTTTGAAAATACAAACAGCCATCAGACGACTCACGTGCTAATAAACTGTTTGTATTTCCAACACATTTTTGGAAGTGATCAATAGGGGCTGGGATACACATGAAACCCCAAAACAATTTAAATAATGTAGGAATATGCCATGAGATGCGATATTTAAATTCTACAGAATCGAAACACAAACACATAAACAGTCAATCAAAATAAGAAATCAAACATTTGGTTAGAACCTAGTTTAAAATCCACAGCAGAGTCGCCATTTCTATTTTGCGGAGAAATTTTGACTTTTGAAAGAGAGTCGCCACTTAATTTTGAAAAGGAATTAAGAAACCTTTATAAAACACTTTAAACGATCTAAAATAGAAAAATCGTTTAAGTTAAGAAATTCTGGATAAGTGGTTCCTATTAACATTTTAGGAAGGTGTTAGGCACCTCAAATGTCCGCTAACTTGCGGTTATCCGGACAGTTTGAAAATCTTCTTTTGATTAACTTCGAAAAGATTAATTTGTTGAAATAGTGATTTGATTTTTTTTAAAAAAAGACTTGTGTAAAATATATTTAGGATACTTAGTAGGGATTTTAACAAAGTCTAAACAAAACTAATAAATAAATAAACACATAAAAGGGGAAGGGAGGAGAAAGTAAAGGATTTAGGCCATTGGGCCCAAATCAACGAGACCTGTCCTAGTCTAGTTGGGTTTTCGACCCATTTCACCTGTCCAAAACTATTTTTCAAGACTTTAGCTCGAGTCTTGCTCAACCTGTATTAAATATAACATTGGCTTCGAGGCCCAAATAAATAAGAAATGAATTCATAAATAAAGACGACAATAGGTAAATAACAAACGCGACTTTCGGGTCTCGTAGCCGCTTCAAATATGGGATTTTAACCTCTTCTTCTCCTTTCGACTCCTTGTATCCTTATTCTATGAGTTTGCTATCCAAATTCTCCTAAAGGGTGGGCCTCATTGGCCCATTGTACGATACAAGGGAAAAGAGTCCAATTGGACTACGAAGAGAGTTCATGCAAAGAAAAGATGAATAAATTAATGCCCATTTGAGACATAACATACCTCAAAATAAAGAAACATCAAGGACTAAGTTTTGAATGATAATGATTCACACACTTATGCACATGATAAGAATGAGAGTCAATCGATATGATGCAAAGCCTAGATGGGTTCACATAACAATCCGAACAGAATGAGGCAACTAGAATGAAAATAACTTCTAGCTTAATTCAATAAGTTAAATTGCGCATGGTTTGAACATACCTAGATAATCTACTTAAGAGGTGAAGATATATTCATGGACAAAATAGTGAATACAATAAACAAAAGGTCACAAAAGGATAAAGAATTCCCTGCACAAGTTCTTAAGGGAGATTTTATACCAAAAGCATGGTTCCAGCAGGTAGTGATGATTCTTACTATATCAAACCAAATTTTAACGCTCCTAGACCGCGAAAGACTAATTATCCCAGATTTCAACCAAAGGTATTTAACATGGGACAGAACCAAATAGCGAAGGAAAATACTAGATACAGATAGTACGAGAAACAATCCGATCTTGGACTCCTCAAAGAAAATAATCAAAATCAAGCATCTTTAGATAAGTGTAGACTAGGTTCTATCACAATATAACAAAACATATACCCATGGCCTTATTTCGCAAGAAAAAAGGCTTAAAGGCCCTATCAAATTTGAACTTACGGTGATTTCATGGTCCTATTAAATAAATATTAAAGGGAAGGAAATGAAAACTGGGAAGAGGGCTTATGAGGCAAGAACGTCTTTCTATTCACATAAGTATACATGAAATCCCTGTACAGACGTCACCCAATAGACAACGACTACTCCAAACTAACGCAGGAGGGAGTTTGGCAGTACTGTCTCCAAATCGATCATGTGAGTAAACTAAACTTCAAAGAGTAACAAGCAACAAATGTTTGAGTCAAAATCTTTAGAGCAACAATTTAATCTTGAAACCACTTAATTAGTTAATTCTTGACAGTGGGTATTTAAGGACTGAGATAAGCGATTATGACACGTTATCTCATCCCTAATCCTATTTCTGAAAGAAAAATAAGTATAACTTCATCCCTTCCTTCTTGATATTACTGAACAAGAAAGATTACTGGGAATCCTTAGCTCATGTACAGACAATACATAATGTAATGACAACAAAATTAGTCTAATTTTCCCGAACAAACTCACTTAAATGTACAGTATCCACAAAAACACAACATTTATCCTTCTAATAGGATTTCATACCGATGATGAACTTAAAGGAAAAATGGAAAGCTGAATTCAGGTTTCTGAAACCAAAAGAAAGGTATAATCCACAGACTAAAAAAAGCATGTGGAAGAGTATATTATCCTCATCCTCACTCTTTCTCTCTCTTCGACAAACCCAAAAGATAAGCTTTTGGTAGCCGATATTATTACCGAGCAATCATAGGATTTTTCTATTTTTGGAGGACTTATCCTCATTATTCTTTGTCATTTTGGAAGGCAAAGAACTCAAGAGGAAGTCCTACTAACGGTATTATCGGCATAACAGTTATAATAACGAAAAACAACAAAAGCAAGCGAAATGGAATATTGTCTCTATCTTCCTCCTCGCTCCGACCAACTCGAACAAAATAGTCGTGGAGGAATCCTAGGATTTTCTAACATATTTTGGACCTTGCTCATTGTCTTTTTGGCACATTAGAAGCCAAAGGAACTTGAGAGGTAGCTCTACTAGCAACACTTCTAGCTCAACAATGACACCACAATCTAGCAATGATCCTGAACAAACACGATCAGATAACAACTACAAGCCAAACATCGTCGACTAAAACTATGGAATACAATCAAAGTCACAAACTTTGCCTAACAAACCAGCCCTTCCAATCACCATCCATATACCAAGTGAAGCACAGGCCAAAAATTACTCAATAACACCAAGAGTGGGCGACAGATCATGACACTAAAGTAAAAAGGACGATCGGAAACTAACCTGAACATAGAATAATTCTAACATAACAATTCTTTCAACATTTTTCATCAAAACAACAACCTATGGTCTTTGAGACCTCTACAGCATATAACCCAGCAAACAAAACTACAATTTTACCAGAAAATGGGATGAACCAGAGAAAGTGAAATAACAAAATAAAGGGTAAATGAGTGTTCACCTCCTTTGGGGCAGCAAAATAGGATAACGAGCTATCAGCGGTACCACAAAAAAATGTCGTCTTCACTATCAACTCGACACTCTATTTTAGCTGATGAGATTTCAAAAAAAGAACAGAATTTATATTTGAGACTAAGTCTCCTCAAGAATCTTTCTTTATTCTTTTTTTCTCAAAATGTTTAACCCAAAGCTTTCTACAACCCCAATTTTGAACCCCCTTTAGGAC
>NC_061120.1:188161971-188211030 GCF_002878395.1 Capsicum annuum | reverse complement strand
AAAAAAAAATCAATCTTCGAAAGAACCCCCGAGCCAAACTAAAAAACCCCAAACAGTGACCTCAAGGGCTCTTTTTATAGGAGATGAATTAGGGTTTCCCCTAGGGATTTGAAAAAGAGTGAAATCTTGAAATTGAAATTCCAAGGATTGGATAAGGTTAAGCTGTAATTTGTACTAAAAATCGTACCAAGTTGTAATTTTTCAACCAGTTGAATTTATTTTCAAAATAATCCTTGAAAAAAAAATTCAATATTCCGTAAAATGATATTTAAGTAACAAAATTATATATTTTTGTATAATTGAATATGATAATATATAATCGCCACTTAAAATGATAAGTTTAACCAAATAAATAGTTTGAAAAGATTCTTATTCAGATAAAATATATGTTGTGATTTAATTCAAAACTCAAGAAGCTTGGAATTAAACTTAGTCGTGGAGGGTAAAAATTAGGTGTCAAAAACTGCCCCCTCCCTTTGAGAAGGGTGGATGCAAGTAACCCTGGGCAAAGGGAGGTTGACGTTCCTAATTTTTTGTTCGACCATAGATTTGAATTTGGAAGACGTTGGTTTTTCGCATGAGTTTCATGGAGTTATGGCCGAACCCCGGTATCAGGTTTCCTATGTATCTCAGTTTTCATGAGAATTCAGGCTACTTGAAGTTCATAAAGCTTGATTTTGAGCATGATTTTCAAAAGATTCACAAGTTATCTCGATTTTAGAGTTTTGGATAAAATCGAGAAACTAGGGGATAAAGGGATTAGGGGGGAGGTTGATATGCAGTCAAGTTTTCTACATAGATCCCTTCCTACATATCCCCAAGACTTAGGGAATCAGACTACTTATAGTTTGACTCAATCGGTAGAAAAGATAGTCCTTTATTTCAGACCATCTATGGCTCAAGATGAGTGACGAGTTAATCGAGTTGCGGAAAAAAGGCTTGCAACCTATTAACCATGAATGTGGAGCTCTTCACATCCATAGGTAAGAACTTACCTGGACATAATTTCTAAAACTCTAAGTGTGTTGCCACCCGAATTTGAATGAAAAAGGAAGTTCCCCTCAGTATGAGTTAAGAAACAACCCAGAGATGAAGGTGAGACCAGAATATCCAAAAATACCCATATGCCTTCTAATAGAGGCGTGGTTAGATGGTGGTGGTGATCATTATTTAGCTTGCATCTAGAGAGTTTGACATCCCTCTCTAGACTATATCCCATTTTGCTACTGAAAAAGAGTTCCACCTCATGTTGCATCCTTTTTGGAGTTGTCCGTTCCTGTGGTTTTGATTTGAGATTTTCATCCTTTCGGATACTCTTGACAATTTCTCAAGAAAAAAGTGTTAGTACTAACATAATTCACGAAAGATGTAGGTAGTTTTTTACCATACCTCCGTGTGAGTTGTGGCCTGAAAAGCGGAGTCATATCTTCATGGTACCTGTTTGGAATGAAATAACTGGAAACAACAAAAACAAAAACCCTCTTGGTTTTTGTATAATTATGACATTTGTCGGTTGAATCTCTCTTCAAAGTGGGGTGGCCTTTCTGGACATTGTCGATACTTTATGCAAAATAGTCTCTACAACCATGTAATCTTATACTGGAGTAGCAACCCTTTTGGTTCCCTATATCACTTGTTGTATGTGGAATGATAACCTCTCAGGTTACAGCCGATGATCGATTTATAATTTTTTCTTAAATTATCAATCTTTGGATAATCTTGCATATTATTTGATATTGGATTTGAGGCGACTTACAGATATCCTTTGAATTTCTAGATTTTAGGTAATCCTGCCCATTATCCCACTTTGGATAAGAGATAGCTTACAGATATCCCTCAAATCGCTAGGTTTTAGGTATTCCTGCACATCATCCAAACTTGGATACAATATGACTTATAGATAATCGCTCAAATTGTTAGTATTTGGGTAATCCTGCACATAATCAAACTTATATGACGCGGCTTATAGAGAACCCTTGGACGTATCAATTTGATAATCTTATATATTCTCCGGTAAGAATTTAGTTGTGACTTATGGATAACCTTTGAACTATCGATTTTTCGGCAATTTTGCAAAATAGCCGGTTAGGATGTTGTTGTGGCTTACGGATGACCTACAGGCTATCAACTGATAGCTGATCTTTCAAACTATCCTATTTCAAATAATATGACTTATAGATAATCCCTTAAATTGTCAATTTCCAGGAAACCTTATAAATCATTCATCCTTAGATAGCAACTTAAAGGTGTCCCTTCAAATCGTGTACCCTCGATGCATTCATATGCTAATTCATGAAATAATGAGATATCCTCGATGCCAGCATTTCTGTCTAGTGTGTCAACAGATATTGAATTCGTTTTAGGGTGATGGTATGAGATGGCCTTTGCAGAAATAATATGTATTAGCCCTTGGGGCGATGATATGAAATAGCCCTTGTGGCAATGATATGCAATAACCATTATGGCAATGATATGCAATAGCCATTATGGCGATGATATGCAATAGGCATTGTTGCGATAATATGCAATAGCCTTCGTGGAGATGATATGCAATAGCGATCGTGGCGATGATATCCAATAGCCATCGTGGCGATGATATGCAATAGCCATCGTGGCGATGATATGCAATAGCCATTGTGGAAATGATATCAAATTGCCATTGTGGCAATGATATGCAATAGCCATTGTGGCGATGATATGCAATAGTCATTGTGGAAATGATATGCAATAGCCCTTGAGGCAATGCCTTGCAGCTATGATGTGTAATTTTACCTGATTTCATTTGTCAGCATCCTGCTTTCTACATGTACCTGTACTCAAGGTGGGCGATTAGTAGACACAAAGTCACTTTTACTTGCGACCATTTTAAGGAAACTTCTAAATACGATATGTGTAAAGAAGACAAAGAGCTTTTGTTTGTCGCCTACGATCTGGAAAAATGAGATGGACAAATCAAAAGGTCTTCAATAAATGGGCGTTAAACCTATTTTTAGGGATACCCTAAAATACTGTTCTAAGGTATTAATTCTCTGTTGTGGCTCCCATTTTGCTCGGGGATTTTTGAAAGAGACCCTCATTTTGTATATTGAACCCTGCATCCACAGAAAAATGATTAGTTTGAATGAAATTACTCCGTGTTGACCTCCTTCGATCCTTGATTTTCTCCTTTCCATCTCTTGGGCATTCCACCATATCGGGACTTCCACCCTGACACTCCATCCTAAATGATGTCATGGAAAATACTAAATAAGTGAGTCGTAAGATTTTTGGAAAATAGTCTTAAATTTTTGAAAATAATTTTGAAAACTTCTGTAAAACTTTAGAAAATCTCTGCTAGTCATGTCATGTACTTGCTCAACGAATGTCTTCCTCATGGTTTTGACTATATTCGACGGATGGTTTCCAACAATCATGATCATTGTTGGAGGGTTTCTTCAAGTAGTTCTATCATAGCAAAAAATTGAGTCTACCCAGACTTTGTTACAGTTGGTGGCTTCTAAAGCTTTAACCTCTAGTGCTGGGGAATTTGGAATATGTTCCGGCATTTGGTAGAAATTTTGAGGTCTTCCTCAAAATTTCTGCCCCAGTTTATAGTTGTTTGAGATGATACCAATCCGAGTGGATCTGAAGTCTTTGCTGATCTTCATTATTTTTGTTTGATGTCGATCTTCTCTTGTGAATTTTTGAGATTCATTCTCTAAAATTCTTCCCCAGTTTTCTTTTCCTGGGGTTATATGACTGAGCCGTTGGGGCACCAACATATCCTGTTGAAGTAGGAATCAGGTCAAACGTAGTTTAGGCCTACGCTAGGGATATACAAAAGAAATTAGTGGGTTGACCAATGCCGACATAGGCCGCCTAGGTATCCATTTCTCGGGATTCAGGTCATCACGTAGTTCATACATAAAAAGAAAGGATAAATTTCTCTAAGGGGTTGCCGAATCTGGCATAGGCCGCCTACGTATCCCTTTTTTGGGAATTCAGGTCAATCGTAGTTCGTATATAAAAGGAAAGGGGTTATAGGCAATTACACACGAGAAAACAACATTATTACAAAGGTGATTAAAAGTAAACTAAGGAAACACAAAAACTATAACATCTTTCAAGCACAATATCTCTTTAGCGCATAAGAATTAATTGGTTTGGTCCACTCTTGACCATCCATCTCAGGTAGGATTAGGGCTCCTCCAGGTTGGGCTTCTTGTGATTTTCAAATTCCTCGATACCTTTAACTAATTGTTCCTTATCACCTTTTTCTATTCATCATTATTTTCTTCTCTTTTTTCGTCTAACCCTTGACATGACATGATATTGGGAGGTTTTTAAATTATTGCTACCAAAATAAACCATGCTAGATAATCATATTTAAAAAATAACTTCGTAAATAAAGGGAGTCCTTTTGGAAAATAAATAAAAACTATGGCTCGTGACTTGCACAATACAAGTCCCAGCCTTTTTGAAAGCAGCAAGATATGAAAAGAAAGTTTTGAGATATAAAAGGTGGATCAAAGGGCCTCCTACGGATCATCACCAATTTCAAAACTATTAGTAATTGCCCTTTTATCTACCACGACGAGCGACGGATTATGAGTGAAGTGGAGGTCCAATTTTGCAAGGCTTCCCCTGGCGTAATCTGCTTTACCCCGTTGGACTTTGGGAGATTTTCTGGTACAGTCGTGCATCCTTCGAACAAATTTCCTATCCCATCCCCAAGACCATCATCGTCGGGTACTTCTCATATAGGAAATTACTAGAACAAGAGTGGCAAGGGCCTAAACAGCCTCTTGTCTGGCTCATCCTCAACCCTATCCCTCTTGGCAGACTGATATCCTAACTCGTACTTAGAGCCTCTCTCTGGGATTGCAATTGGCTCAATAATTCTATGCAGATTCTTGCCCAAACCTCAACCAGGTTCGAACCCATTTCTTAACATCACCATTGAAATCATTTTGTACACAGGAGGCATTGGTATTTTTTGTATCGAATCTCTGTCTACAACATTTACAATTCCTACTGTATAGAAGCTGCTACCTTTTGGAACATCTTAAATTACCGGCACATAACCATTGGGACGATCTGCTCGACTTCTTTCTCCTTGGATGACTACTTCATGATCTTCCCAAATGAACTTCAATAATTTATGAAGGGGTGATAAAACTGCTATTGCACCATATATCCATTGTCTTACCAAGAGCACGTTGTAGCTAGGATGAATATCCATAACATGAAACTTAGTTTTGAACTTAGTAGGCCCCACTTGGATGTGTAAATCAATATCTCCTATTGTATCTCTCTGCCCTCCATCGAATGCTCTCACATTTACATGGCTTTGATGAATTTTCCCCAGATCATAGCCCATTTGAACCAACGTAGAGAAGGGAAAAATATTCACACCTGATCCGTCATCTATTAATACTAGATTCATTGCATAATCTCGACAAATGATGGTGACATGAATGGCTTTGTTGTGTATCACCCCTTCAAACGGCAACTCTTCATCACTGAATGATATGCGATGATTCCCCATAATGTTCCCTATCATTGCAGCCAGGTTCTCAACACTCATTCCTGCGGGAGGATACGCTTCCTCCAAAACCTTTGATAAATCTTATCGATGGCATTGTGAACTCATTAATAGCGCCAAGACAGAGATTTAGGCTGTCGTTTTCTCTAAGTGTTTGACAATTGAGTAACCCTTTGGTTGTATACACCTCCAAAATACCTCAGCCTCTCCTTCAGTGATTGGCCATTTCTGTGAATCTTTTTTGTTAGTCAATTTCTCAGGGATGTAACATCATCCTAATCGTATCATCCCTTGGGCAGAAGGGGTTTGCACAATAAATTCCTTTCTTGGTAGGGGAGCGTACACTTGAGTCGGGGCTATCATCACTATAAATGGGGTTTTCTCACTGATACTTAAGGTAGCAACAACCTTCTCTATCTTTCCTACCTCTTCCGCTCTTTTGCACTTTTCAGAGTTCACCTGGGTAATGGTCTTGCCAGATGCCCATTTGCCCTCTATCTCAGTCATGTTAGCTGTAGATCTCCCATGGTTGGGCAGTGGATTATTGCTAATATTTGTAGTAGGTTCCTGGAGCGTGATGACCTTTTGATCGATTAAATCCTAGATCTTGTGTTTTAAGTAGACACAATCCTCCGTACAGTGCCCTGCTGCCCCCAAATTATAGGCACAATGTTGACTTGCATTAAAAAATTGAGAGTTGGAATTGACATTCTTTGACTGTATTGGTTGCAAATGACCGGTATTCCTCAATCTTTCAAATAATTGGGTATGACTTTCAGCTAGTGGGGTGAAGTTATGGGGAGGTTTATTTTTGTAGTTTGGATGTTGGGGGTTATACTGGCTTAGGTTTGTAGGAGGGGGTAGTTGGGGATAATTTGGAGGCATTTGGAAATTTGTCTGGTTATTTGGAGGAGTGGTTTCGAAATAAGACTGATAATTTGGAGATGAAACTGGGTATTGGGGAAAGGTGTTTGGCTATGGATCTTGGTATGAGGATTGGATGTTTGGGAGTGGAGTTTGGTATTAAGGGTAGGCGTAGAACGCATGCGGAAGGTTAGGTGATGGAGGGGAAGATAAAACATTTCTAGAGTTGAATCGCTATTTTGATTTTGTAACAGAATTAGCCTAAACCATACCTACCTCTTCCTTCTTCTTCTTAGAAAACATGGCAGTTCTAGACGATGTTGGGTTTTTTGCAATTTTCCCTATTCGAATACCTTCTTCCAATGATTCTCTTATTTTAACCAAATCCGCAAAGGTTGCTCTAACAGCGGACACCATCCTGGTATAATATTCTCCTTGTTGAGCACAAGAGAACACGGATACCATTTCCTCCCCGGACATGGGGCTTGCACTTTGGAAGCCTCATTCCTCCAACGAAAAGCATAGTATCAAAAACTCTCAACTCTCTGTTGTTTAATCCGATCAAGTAAATACTTGTCAGGTACTATTTCGATGTTGAATGCGAACCGGTCAAGGAAACCCTTGGCCAATGTTTTCCAACCAGTCAACTTTTTTGGCTCCTGAGACATGAACCACTCCAAGGCTTCGCCACTTAAACTTCGGCTGAATAGTCACATCAATAACGCCTCATTTTTTCCTATCCCTACTAGTTGCTTACAATACCTTCTCAGATGGCCCATTGGATTTCCGATACCGTCAAACATCTCAAACTTAGGGACTTTGTACCCATCTGGTAGGTCTACTCCCGGGTGAACACATAAATTATCATATCCCAAATCGTTGTGGTCCCTCAGTCCATGAGATTCTTTGATCCTCATGATCTCTTCATTCATAGATAGCAACTTCAGTTCATGCTCGGTCCTCCACTCTTTCTCCTTCTCCTTGTAATGATCTATCTTGAGATGAGGAAGGGGATTATAGATATAAGGGGATATGATGGCGTGAGGAAGATTTGGAAGGAAGGCTTGATTTTGCAGATAAAGGGAATTTGGTTGGTAAGTGGGGAGGACATTTTGGAAATTGGGAAGGTTCTGTGGACCTTGTGAGGAGTTTGGCAGAATATGAAAAGGATTTTAAGGATTTGAAAATGAATTTGGTGGATTTGAAGGTAGATTTGATATGTTTTATAGGTTAGGGAGTGAATCTTGCGGATTTGGGAATGCATTTTGTTGATTTGAAAATGTGTTTTTAGGATTTGGGAATGTTTTGACGATACATTATTTGGATGATCCCCGAGAATAGGGGTGCTTAGGGAAGGGATTTGGAGTGGAGTCCTGTGTCCGTCTGGAGCGGAGGCATTGACGGTGATGGCCAAATTAGCCAAATTTTGAGTGTGATTTACTTCCTCCTGAAGCATTTCTAACTTTCTTGAAAGTTCCACAATCATTTTATTCTGTTCCGCTATTACATTATCCTGGATAGTCAGTGCACTCTCTTTGATATTTTTTGTCATTTCTGGATGATGGTCAGAGGATGGGATTTTGTGCGCTTTTGATCGGGTGAAGTAGGGACGTTCTGCCAGCTTATATCAACACAGAGTAATTTCTATTATCTGCAAAGTAGAACAGCTCAAAGGCAAATGCATTAGTTTCTGTATGTGATAAGTAATGCAAAATATTTGATAGGAAATAACCACACAGAGTTGTTTGAGTCATAGTCAAATTCATTCGTAGGACATAGTGGATAAACTTGCCTTTGATCTCAACAAATGCACATAAGCACATAAAATAGTTATATAATACAAAACATTATAATGACGTGTATCCTAGTTGGGGTGACCTTTTTTGAGCCAAGGGTTCAGGCGTAACGATTTTTTGAAAAAAATATGTGCTTCCTTAAGGTCAATCGATTAAACCCCAACTCATATAGACACAAAAAGGTCATAAATGCCTACAAAAGATATTGAAACAGGGATACAATCTTTAGGGAAAAGAGAAAATAACATGAATGAAGATAAGTTCCCGCACAGTGGAGAATATAAAGATTAGCTACTGGAGGCTCCTTCGTCTGTTTTTGCCTTCTTTGCCTTGTTTACCTCATGTGCTATTTGATACCTATTGATGATAAGATGACTCCCATATAACTGTGCCTTGTAGTCGTAAGTCATTTTCCCTATGCTATCGAGTTGGGAGGCCATGCTATCATCCAAATCGATTAGGCATTGCCTGGCATCATCAGTGTCTTGCCTAGCTCTTTTCAACTCTTCCCTTAACATGCATATGGTCAAAGCATCCTCCATGTGTATCTGTCGGTGTGCGATTTCACTTTTTTGGAGCTCATCTTGTAGCCTGTGAAGCCGAATTTGATGCTTGGATTCTACATCCATAACCTGAGTGGGCACATTTGATCTCGGAATTAATGCTCCGGCAAGACTCTTTTTCAACCACTCCTTGTAAGTGTCACTAACTTCTGGGTCATGCTCTATACGGAAAGTCACTTCCGTCCACCTTCTTCTTCTCCATCAATTTATCATGCCGTCTTTGAGTGGAGACTCACTTTCATCATATTCGGTGAAAAACCTAAGCATGGAATCTATTTGTGGTGCCTCCTGCTTGATCTCGAATTGCCTAAGAACTCTGCCAAGATTGTAGGGCCGGGTCCTCCTGAGACTGGGAAGCACTAGGAAAGGCCACTTTCCCCCTTGAATGGTGTATTTCCCTAAACAAAGAGAGTTATTGGACCATTGCACATCATCATCTCTTAATTCCCCGAAAGTCTTAAACCAAAATTCGTGAGATGCTTCCCTTTTGAACCTGTGTAGAAACAACCACATGTCGTACGAAGCTAGCATGTCCACCCTTGTTTTATGATCAGGTTGTAGTGTTCTCGAATCCTTTACCAAATGTTTCATCATCCACCATTGTAATATTAGGTTGCAACCTTGAAAGAAATGATTTTCGACTTGACACCTTCGCAAGGCTCGAATATGTCGGCGACAATCATGGGAGCTAAATTGTGGAATACCTTGGTAGAATCGTAATCTACTCCAAATAAAAGTGCATGGGCCACCGTAACAACCCTTGGATGAATTGTGCCATTTTCTCCCTGTGGGAACACCATGGTTCCGAGTAGACCTACCGCAAATGCAAAGGCTCTCATCTCCTTCCATTTTGCTTCGGAATCAATTTTATGTCCAAATTTGTGGAAGGCATTGAATCTTCCAAACCAATGATAAAACTCCCAAAAAGTGATATTTGCTCCATCACGTTCCCTTAGCCAGGTGTCGTCGTCAGTTAAAAATGCCACTTTGATTGTTTGACGGTCCCACACAGTAGGAACTAAAATGTTCTTATCAGGTTTTTCCTTTCTCTTGAAACACATTTCAATACTCTCATAGCAAATTAACACTTCTTTGATGGTAGGAGTCAATTCCACATCCCCAAAGCGAAACACCATATTCTGATCATCCCAAAAAGTCATAAGCACGTGGATCATTTCAGGCCAAGTATCCATTACGATCAACGAAGGCAGGTACCCGATGTGTGTCCTAACAATTTTTATCTCATCTAGACCCATGTAATCCCACCACAATTTTAGGTAATCGTCAGGTTTGGAAACCATCTTGAACTTTTCATGGGAATGAGATTGAGCCATATCTACATAAAAGAAGACAAAGATAAGTCTTTCCCTGACCCCCAAAGGGTAATAGATTGAACTTAGACAAGCATATATTTCTCCAACACATAAGTATGATCTGTCTGTGATTAACTCGAGGTCAATAGATATAGGGCAGGTTTTCTAATAGGCCCAATACCCCGCTTAGGTATTGGGTTGTCCTAGGCTCATGCCTAAAATAGGGTTTTGGTTTCGTTCTATCCTCAGTGTCTAGAGTGGGTTTGAACACTGGTTCTCAAGTGGACAACTTGAGTTTGAAAATACAAACAACCATCAGATGACTCACGTGCTAGTAAACTGTTTGTATTTCCAACACATTTTTGGAATTGATCAATAGGGGCTGGGATACCCACAAAACCCCAAAACAGTTTAAATAATGTAGGAATATGCCATGAGATGCGATATTTAAATTCTACAAAATCAAAACACAAACACATAAACAGTCAATCAAAAGAAGAAATCAAATATTTGGTTAGAACCTAGTTAAAAATCCCTAGCAGAGTCGCCATTTCTGTTTTGCGGAGAAATTTTGACTTTTGAAAGAGAGTCGTCACTTAATTTTGAAAAAGAATTAAGAAACCTTTATAAAACACTTTAAACAATCTAAAATAGAAAAATCATTTAAGTTAAGAGATTCTGGATAAGTGGTTCCGATTAACGTTTTAGGAAGGTGTTAGGCACCTAAAATGTCCGCTAACTTACGGTTATCCGGACTGTTTGAAAATCGTCTTTTGATTAACTTCGAAAAGATTAATTTGTTGAAATAGTGATTTGATTTTTTTCAAAAAAAGACTTGTGTAAAATATATTTAGGCAACTTAGTAGGGATTTTAACTAATTCTAAACAAAACTAATAAATAAATAGACACATAAAAGGGGAAGGGAGGAGAAAGTAAAGGATTTAGGCCATTGGGCCCAATCAACGAGACCTGTCCTAGTCTAGTTGGGTTTTCGACCCATTTCACCTATCCTAAACTATTTTTCGAGCCTTTGGCTCGAGTGTTTCTCCACCTGTATTAAGTACAACTTTGTCTTCGAGGTCCAAATAAATAAGAAATGAATTCATAAATAAAGACGACAATAGGTAAATAACAAACACGACTTTTGGGTCTCGTAGCCGCTTCAAATGTGGGACTTTAACCCCTTCTTCTCCTTTTGAATCCTTGTATCCTTATTCTATGAGGTTGATATCCAAATTCTCCTAAAGGGTGGGCCTCACTGTCCCGTTATACGATACAAGGGAAAAGAGTCCAATTGGACTACGAAGAGAGTTCATGCAAAGAAAAGATGAATAAATTAATGCCCATTCGAGACATAACATATCTCAAAATAAAGAAACATCAAGGACTAAGTTTTGAATGATAATGATGCACACACTTATGCACATGATAAGAATGAGAGTCAATCAATATGATACAAACCCTAGATGGGTTCATATAACAATCCGAACAGAATGAGGCAACTAGAATGAAAATAACTTCTCGCTTGATTCAATAAGTTATATTGCGCATGGTTTGAACATACCTAGATAATCTACTTAAGAGGTGAAGATATATTCATGGACAAAACAGTGAATACAATAAACAAAAGGTCACAAAAGGATAAAGAATTCTCTGTACAAGTTCTTAAGGGAGATTTTATACCGAAAGCATGGTTCCAGCAGGTGGTGATGATTCTTATTATATAAAACCAAATTTTAACGCTCCTAGCCCGCGAAAGACTAATTATTCCAGATTTCAACCAAAGGCATTTAACATGGGATAGGATCAAATAGAGAAGGAAAATACTAGATACAAATAGTACGAGAAACAATCCGATCTTGGACTCCTCAAAGAAAATAATCAAAATCAAGCATCTTTAGATAAGTGTAGACAAGGTTCTATCACAATATAACAAAACATATACCCATGGCCTTATTTCGCAAGAAAAAAGGCTTAAAGGCTCTATCGAATTTGAACTCACAATGATTTCATGGTCCTCGCTTCGACCAACTTGAACAAAATAGTCGTGGAGGAATCCTAGGATTTTCTAGCATATTTTGGACCTTGCTCATTGTCTTTTTGGCACATAAGAATTCAAAGGAACTTGAGAGGTAGCTCTGCTAGCAACACTTCTAGCTCAACAATGACATCACAATCCAGCAATGATCCTGAACAAACACGATCAATAACAACTACAAGCCAAACATCGTCGACTAAAACTATGGAATACAATCAAAGTCACAAACTTTGCCTAACAAACCAACCCTTCCAATCACCATCCATATACCAAGTGAAGCACAAGCCAAAAATTACTCAATAACACCAATAGTGGGCGACAGATCATGACCCCAAAGTAAAAAGGACGATCGGAAATAAACCTGAACATAGATTAATTCTAACATAAAAATTCTTTCAACATTTTTCATCAAAACAACAACCTATGGTCTTTGAGACCTCTACAGCACATAATCCAGCAAACAAAACTACGATTTTTACCAGAAATGGGATGAAGCAGAGAAAGTGAAATAACAAAATAAAGGGTAAATGAGTGTTCACCTCCTTTGGGGCAGCAAAACAGGATAACGAGCTATCAGCAGGACCACTAGAAAATGTCGTCTTCACTATCAACTCGACACTCTATTTTAGCTAATGAGATTTTGAAAAAAGAACAGAATTTATATTTGAGAGTGAGTCTCTTCAAGAATCTTTCTTTCTTCTTTTTTCCTCAAAATGTTTAACCCACAGCTTTCTACAACCCCAATTTCGAACCCCCGTTAGGACCCCCCAAAGAAAATCCCCAAAAACAGTAGCTCCCTGAAGAAACTCTAATTTTTGTCCCCAAGAATCGAAAGAACCAATTTTCTGGAAAAAAAATCAACCTTCAAAAGAACCTTTGAGCCAAAAAAAAAAACCCAAACAGTGACCTCAAGGGCTCTTTTTATAGGAGATGAATTAGGGTTTCCCCTAGGGATTTGAAAAAGGGTGAAATCTTGAAATTGAAATTCCAAGGATCGGATAAGGTTGAGCTATAATTTGTACTAAAAATCGTACCAAGTTGTAATTTTTCAACCAGTTGAATTTATTTTCAAAATAATCCATGATAAAAAATTCAATACTCCATAAAATAGATATTTAAGTAACAAAATTATATATTTTTGTATAATTGAATACGATAATATATAATCGCTAATTAAAATGATAGGTTTACCCAAATAAATAGTTTGAAAAGATTCTTATTCAGATTAAATATATGTTGTGATTTAATTCAAAACTCAAGAAGCTTGGAATTAAACTTAGTCGTGAAGGGTAAAAATTAGGTATCAACAACTGCCCCCTCCCTTTGGGAAGAGTGGATGCAAGTAACCCTGGGCAAAGGGAGGTTTACGTTCCTAATTTTTTATCCGACCACAGATTTGAATCTGAAAGACGTTGGTTTTTCGCATGAGTTTCATGGAGTTATGGCCAAACCTCGGTATCAGGTTTCCTATATATCTCAGGTTTTATGAGAATTTAGGCCACTTGAAGTTCATAAAGCTTGATTTTGAGCATGATTTTCAAAAGATTCACAAGTTATCTCGATTTTAGAGTTTTTGATAAAATCGAGAAATCGGGAAATAAAGTGATTAGGGTGGAGGTTGGTATGAAGTCGAGTTTTCTACATAGATCCCTGCCTACATATCCCCAAGACTCAGGAAATCAGACTGCTTATAGTTCGACTCAATCGGTAGAAAAGATAGTCCTTTATTTCAGACCATCTATGGCTCAAGATGAGTGACGAGTTAATCGAGTTGCGGAAAAGAGTCTTGTAACCTATTAAACATGAACTTAGATCTCTTCACATCCATAGGTAAGAACTTACCTGGACATAATTTCCAAAACTCTAAGTGTGTTGCCACCCGAATTTGAATGAAAAAGAAAGTTCCCCTCAGTATGAGTTAAGAAACAACCCAGAGGTGAAGGTGAGACCAGAATATCCAAAAATATCCATATGCCTTCTAATAGAGGCTTGGTTAGATGGTGGTGGTGATCATCATTTAGCTTGCGTCTAGAGAGTTTGACATCCCTCTCCAGACTATGTCCCATTTTGCTGCTGAGAAAGAGTTCCACGTTGTGTTGCATCCTTTTTAGAGTTATTCGCACCTGTTGTTTTGATTTGAGATTTTCATCCTTTTGGATGCTCTTGACAATTTCTCAAGCAAAAAGTGTTAGTACTAACATAATTCACGAAAGATGTAGGTAGTCTTTTACCATATCTCCGTGTGAGTTGTGGCTTGAAAAGTGGAGTCATCTCTTCATGGTACCTGTTTGGAATGAAATAACTGGAAACAACAAACACAACAACCCTAGGGAGGCTGGTCTGAGGTGGTTAGACAGGCTGTTCGCAGAATGCGAAGGGGTAGGGCGATGGGGCCGGATGAGATACCGGCCGAGTTTTAGAAGTTCGTTGGAGAGGCTGGTCTGAGGTGGTTGACGGGATTGTTTAATGAAATCTTCAAGACGGCAAAGATGCCCGAGGCTTGGAGGTGGAGCACCATGATACCTCTCTATAAGAATAAGGGGGACATCCAGAGTTACAACAACTATAGGGGTATTAAGTTATTGAGTCACTCTATGAAAATCTGGGAGAGAGTGGTCGAGGTGAGGCTGAGACGGATAGTGTCTATTTCAGAAAACCAGTTTGGATTTATGCCTGGCCGCTCGACGACGGAGGCAATTCACCTGGTACGGAGGTTGGTGGAATAGTATAGGGAGAGGAAGAAGGACCTGCACATGGTGTTTATCGACCTGGAGAAGGCCTACGACAAAGTCCCTAGGGAGGTGCTTTGGAGATGCTTGGAGGTGAGGGGAGTACCGCTGGCATATATCAGAGCAATCAAGGATATGTATGATGGAGCGAAAACTAAGGTGAGGACGGCGGGAGGAGACTCAGAACATTTCACGGTCCGGACAGGGTTGCATCAGGGATCTACTCTTAGTCCCTTTTTGTTTGCAGTGGTAATGGATGTGTTGACGCGGCGTATTCAAGGGGAGGTGCCGTGGTGTATGCTTTTTGCAGACGATGTAGTTCTGATAGCTGAGACCCGAGAGGCTGTGAGCGACAAATTAGAGGTGTGGAGGCAAACCCTTGAGTATAAAGGGTTCAGGGTGAGCAGAAGCAAGACAGAGTATGTGGAATGCAAGTTTAATGACATGAGGAGGGAGAACGAGGTAGTAGTGAAGCTGGAATCACAGGAGGTAGGTAAGAGGGAGAGTTTCAAGTATCTCGGGTCCGTGATCCAGAGTAACGGTGAGATTGATGAGGATGTCTCGCACCGTATTGGGGCGGGATGGATGAAGTGGAAGCTCGCGTCGGGGGTGCTGTGTGATAAGAAGGTGCCGCCTAAGCTTAAAGGCAAATTCTATAGGGCGGTAGTCCGTCCGGCCATGTTGTATGGAGCGGAGTGTTGGCCAGTGAAGAACTCCCACATCCAAAAGATGAAGGTGGCAGAAATGCGGATGTTGCGCTGGATGTGTGGGCTGACTAGAGGGGATAGAGTTCGGAATGAGAACATCCGGGAGAAGGTTGGTGTGACACCAGTGGAGTGCAAGATGCGGGAAGCCCGATTGAGATGGTTCGGACACGTGAAGAGGAGGGGCATGGATGCCCCGGTCCGTAGGTGTGAGAGGCTAGCGTTGGATGGGTTTAAGCGGGGTAGGGGCAGGCCGAAGAAGTACTGGGGTGAGGTGATTAGGCGAGACATGGAGCAGTTACAGCTCACCGAGGACATGACCCTAGATAGGAAGGTCTGGAGGACGCGAATCAGGGCAGAGGACTAGGGCCAGCCTGAGTCGCTAGTGTAGGGAACTACTTGGTGGGGGTTTATGCATGTTAGGAGTCCGTGTCCCATGTTTTATTATGGATCTGTGTGTTTTCCTTTGTTTTAGATTACTTATGGGTGCCGTATTTATGTTATGTAATCTTGTAACCTTGTGCTGTGCTTTACTATGTGTTTGTGTGGTACCGCGTGTCTTGAGCCGGGGGTCTATCGGAAACAGCCTTTCTACTTCTTCAGAGGTAGAGGTATGGACTGTGTACATCCTACCCCCCCAGACCCCACCAGGTGGGAATACACTAGGTTTGTTGTTGTTGTTGTTATTACCTTTGTCGGTTGAATCTGTCTTCAAAGTGGGGTGGCCTTTTTGGACACTGTCGATACTTTATGCAAAACGGTCTCTACAACCATATAATATTGTGCTGGAGTGGCAACCCTTTTGGTTCCCTATATCACTTATTGTATGTGGAATGATAATCTCTCCGGTTACAGCCGATGATCGATTTATAAATTTTTCTTAAATTATCAATCTTTGGATAATCTTGCGTATTATTTGATATTGGATTCGAGACGACTTACAGATATCGTTTGAATTTCTAGTTTTCGGTAATCCTGCCTATTATCCCACTTTGGATAAGATATGGCTTACAAATATCCCTCCAATCGTTAGCTTTTAGGTGTTCCTACACATCATCCGACCTTGGATACAATATGACTTATAGATAATCTCTCAAATTGTTAGTCTTTGGGTAATCCTGCACATAATCAATCTTAGATATGACACGGCTTATAAAGAACCTTTGGACGTATCAATTTGATAATCATGAATATTCTCTGGTAAGGATTTAGTTGCGACTTATGGATAACCTTTGAACTATCGATTTTTGCGCGATCTTGCAAACTATCCGATTAGGATGTTGTTGTCGCTTACGGATGACCTACAGGCTATCAAATTATAGGTGATCTTTCACACTATCCTATTTCAAATAATATGAATTATAGATAATCCCTTAAATTGTCAATTTACAGAAAACCTTATAAATCATTCTCCTTAGATAGCGACTTAAAGGTGTCCCTTCAAATCGTGTACCCTCGATGCATTCATATGCTGATTCATGAAATGATGAGATATCCTCGATGCCAACATTTCTGTCTAGTGTGTCAACAGATATTGAATTCCTTCTAGGGTGATGGTAGGGGATGGCCTTTGCGGAAATAATATGTATTGGCCCTTAGGGCGATGATATGAAATAGCCCTTGTGGCAATGATATACAATAGCCATTGTGGCTATGAATCTATTTGTGGTGCCTCCTGCTTGATCTCGAATTGCCTAAGAACTCTGCCAGGATTGTAGGGCCGGGTCCCCCTGAGACCGGGAAGCACTAGGAAAGGCCACTTTCCCCCTCGAATGGTGTATTTCCCCGAACGAAGAGAGTTATCGGACCATTTCACATCGTCATCTCTTAATTCCCCGAAAGTCTTAAACCAAAATTCGTAAGATGCTTCCCTTTTGAACCTGTGTAGAAACAACCACATGTCGTGCGAAGCTAGCATATCCACCCTTGTTTTATGATCAGGTTGTAGAGATCTCGAATTCTTTACCAAATTCTTCATCATCCACCATTGTAATATTAGGTTGCAACCTTGAAAGAAACGATTTTCGACTTGACACCTTCCCAAGGCTTGATATATGTCGGCGACAATCATAGGAGCTAAATTGTGGAATACCTTGGTAGAATCGTAATCTACTCCAAAGCAAAGTTCATGGGCCACCATAACAACCCTTGGATGAATTGTGCCATTTTCTCCCTGTGGGAATACCATGGTTCTGAGTTGACCTACCACAAACGCAAAGGCTCTCATCTCCTTCCATTTTGCTTCGGACTCAATTTTATGACCGAATTTATGGAAGGCATTGAATCTTCCAAACCGACGATACAACTCCCGAAAAGTGATATTTGCTCCATCACGTTCCCTTAGCCAGGTGTCATTGTCAGTTAAAAATGCCTCTTTGATTGTTTGACGATCCCACACAGCAGGAACTAAAATGTTCTTATTGGGTTTTTCCTTTCTCTTGAAACACATTTCAATACTCTCATAGTAAATTAACACTTCTTTGATGGTAGGAGTCAATTCCACATCCCCGAAGCGAAACACCATATTCTGATCATCCCAAAAAGTCATAAGCACGTGGATCATTTCAGGCCAAGCGTCCATTTCGATCAACGAAGGCAGGTGCCCGATGTGTTTACTAACAATTTTTCTCTCATCTGGACCCATGTAATCCCACCATAATTTCAGGTAATCATCAGGTTTGGTAACTATCTTGAACTTTTCACGAGAATGAGATTGAGCCATATCTACATAAAAGAAGACAAAGATAAGCCTTTCCCCAACCCCCAAAGGGTAATGGATTGAATTTAGAAAAGCATATATTTCTCCAACACATAAGTATGATCCGTCTGTGATTGACTCGGGGTCAATAGAAGTAGGTGAGGTTTTCTAATAGGCCCAATACCGCGCTCGGGTATTGGGTCGTCCTAGGCTCATACCTAAAATAAGGTTTTGGTTTCGTTCTATCCTCGGTGTCTAGAGTGGGTTTGAACACTGGTTTTTAAGTGGACAACTTGAGTTTGAAAATACAAAAAGCCATCAGATGACTCAGGTGCTAATAAACTATTTGTATTTCCAACATATTTTTGGAATTGATCAATAGGGGTCGGGATACCCACGAAACTCCAAAATAGTTTAAATAATGTAGCAATATGCCATGAGATGCGATATTTAAATACTACATAATCGAAACAATAAACACATAAATAGTTAATTAAAAGACGAAATCAAACATTTGGTTAGAACCTAGTTAACAATCCCCAGCAGAGTCGTCATTTCTGTTTTGCGGAGAAATTTTGACTTTTGAAAGAGAGTCGACACTTAATTTTGAAAAGGAATTATGAAACCTTTATAAAACAATTTAAACAATCTAAAACAGAAAAATCGTTTAAGTTAAGAGATTCTGGATAAGTGGTTCCTATTAACATTTTAGGAAGGTGTTAGGCACCTAAAACGTCCGCTAACTTGCGGTTATTCGGACTGTTTGAAAATCGTCTTTTGATTAACTTTGAAAAGATTAATTTGTTGAAATAGTGATTTGATTTTTTTCAAAAAAGGACGCGTAAAATAGATTTAGGTGACTTAGTAGGGATTTTAACTAAGTCTAAACAAAACTAATAAACAAATAAACACATAAACGGGGAAGGGAGGAGAAAGTAAAGAATTTAGGCCATTGGGCCCAAATCAACGAGACCTGTCCTAGTCCAGTTGGATTTCCGACCCATTTCACCTATTCTAAACTATTTTTTGAGCCTTTGGCTCGAGTCTTGATCTACCTGTATTAAATACAACTTTGGATTTGAGGCCTAAATAAATAAGAAATGAATTCATAAATAAAGATGACAATAGGTAAATAACAAACGCAACTTTCGGGTCTCGTAGCCGCTTCAAATATGAGATTTTAACCCCTTTTTTCTCCTTTCGACTCCTTGTATCCATATTCTATGAGGTTGATATCCAAAATCTCCTAAAGGGTGGGCCTCACTGGCCCATTGTACGATACAAGGGAAAAGAGTCCAATTGGACTTCGAAGAGGGTTCATGCAAAGAAAAGAATAAATTAATGCCCATTCGAGACATAACATAACTCAAAATAAAGAAACATCAAGGACTAAGTTTTGAATGATAATGATGCACACACTTATGCACATGATAAGAATGAGAGTCAATCGATATGATACAAAGCCTAGACGGGTTCATATAACAATCCGAACAAAATGAGGCAACTAGAATGAAAATAACTTCTCGCTTAATTCAATAAGTTATATTGCGCATGGTTTGAACATACCTAGATAATCTACTTAAGAGGTGAAGATATATTCATGGACAAAACAGTGAATACAATAAACAAAAGGTCACAGAAGGATAAAGAATTCCCTGTACAAGTTCTTAAGGGATATTTTATACCAAAAGCATGGTTCCAGCAGGTAGTGATGATTCTGAATATATAAAACCAAATTTTAATGCTCCTAGACCGCGAAAGAATAATTATCCCAGATTTCAACCAAAGGCATTTAACATGGGATAGGATCAAATAGAGAAGGAAAAGACTAGATATAGATAGTACGAGAAACAATCCGATCTTGGACTCCTCAAAGAAAATAATCAAAATCAAGCATCTTTAGATAAGTGTAGACAAGGTTCTATCACAATATAACAAAACATATACCCATGGCCTTCTTTCGCAAGAAAAAAGGCTTAAAGGCTCTATTGAATTTGAACTCACAGTGATTTCATGGTCCTATTAAATAAATATTAAAGGGAAGAAAATGAAAACTGGGAATGGTCCTGTAAGGAAAGAACGTCTTTCTATTCACATGAGTATACATGAAATCCATGTACAGACGCCACCCAAAAGACAACGACTACTCCAAAGTAACGCAAGAGGGAGTCTGCGAATACTGTCTCCAAATCGATCATGTGAGTAAACTAAACTTCAAAGAGTAACTAGCAACAAATGTTCGAGTCAAAATCTTTAGAGCAACAATTAAATCAAGAAACCACTTAATCAGTAAATTCTTGACAGTTGATATTTAAGGATGGAGATAAGCGATTATGACGTGTTATCTCATCCCTAATCCTATTTCTGAAAGAAAAATGAGTATAACTTTTTCCCTACCTTCTTGATGTTACTGAACAAGAAAGGTTACTGGGAATCCTTAGCTCATGTCCAGACAATACATAATGTAATGACAACAAAATTAGTCTAATTTTCCCGATCAAACACACTTAAATGTGCAGCATCCACAAAAACACAACAACATTTATCCTTCTAATAGGATTTCATACCGATGATGAACTTAAAGGAAAAATGGAAATCTGAATTTGGGTTTTTGAAACCAAAAGAAAGGTATAATCCATAGACTAAAAAAAAGCATGTGGAAGAGTATATTATCCTCATCCTCACTCTCTCTCTCTTCGACAAACCCAAAAGATAAGCTTTTGGTAGCCGAAATAATTACCGAGGAATCACAGGATTTTTCTATTTTTGGAGGACTTATCCTCGTTATTCTTTATCATTTTGGAAGACAAAGAACTCAAGAGGAAGTCCTACTGACGGTATTATCGGCACAACAATTATAATAACAAAAAACAACAAAAGCAAGACAAACGGAATACTGTCTCTATCTTCCACCTCGCTCCGACCAACTCAAAAAAATAGTCGTTGAGAAATCCTAGGATTTTCTAGCATATTTTGGACCTTGCTCATTGTCTTTTTGGAACATAAGAAGCCAAAGGAACTTGAGAGGTAGCTCTTCTTGCAACACTTCTAGATCAACAATGACACCACAATCCAGCAACAATCCTGAACAAACACGATCAGATAACAACTACAAGCCAAACATCATCGATTAAAACTACGGAACACAATCAAAGTCACAAACTTTGCCTAACAAAACAGCCCTTCCAATCACCATCCATATACCAAGTGAAGAACATGCCAAAAATTACTCAATAACACCAAGAGTGAGCGACAGATCATGACACCAAAGTCAAAAGGACGATCGGAAACAAACCTGAACATAGATTAATTCTAACATAACAATTATTTCAACATTTTTCATCAAAACAACAACCTATGGTCTTTGAGACCTCTACAGCACTTAACCCAACAAACAAAACTATGATTTTACTAGAAAATGAGATGAAGTAGAGAAAGTGAAATAGCAAAATAAAGGGTAAATGAGTGTTCACCTCCTTTGGGGCAGCAAAACAAGATAACGAGCTATCAGTGGGACCACCAGAATATGCCGTCTTCACTATCAACTCAACACTCTATTTTAGCTGATGAGCTTTCGAAAAAAGAACATAATTTATATTTGAGATTGAGTCTCCTCAAGAATCTTTCTTTCTTCTTTTTTTCTCAAAATGTTTAACCCACAACTTTCTACAACCCCAATTTTGAACCCCCTTTAGGACCCCCCAAAGAAAATCCCCAAAAATAGTAGCTCCCCGAAGAAACTCTAATTTTTGAACCCCAAGAATCGAAAGAACCAATTTTCTGAAAAAAAAAAATCAACCTTCAAAAGAAACCCTGATCCGAAAAAAAAAACCCCAAACAGTGACCTCAAGGGCTCTTTTTATAGGAGACGAATTAGGATTTCCCCTAGGAATTTCAAACAGAGTGAAATCTTGAATTTGAAAGTCCAAGGATCTGATAAGGTTGAGCTATAATTTGTACTAAAAATCATACCAATTTGTTGAGAGATTCAAATTTTGAACGGTTAGCAATTGAGGAGCAAATCGGAAGCTAACACGTAGCACCCTCTAGAACATTTGATGTTCTTGTCTCGTGCTGGGAATGCACAGACGTTGAGAGAAAACCTCATTGGGTTAGGGTCGGGTTGGCTCAAACCGGGCTGATTCGAGTTGGAATCAGGTTGAAACTTGTGTCATCGTTGATGGCTGCTTAGTGTTGGATTTGATTTTGGTTGGATTTTGGCTGGTGTCGGGTTAAAGGGTTAAGAGGAGTTGCTGGGTTGAGAATTGTCGATGGTGAAGTTGTTGTTAATTGAATGAATAAGAGGAGAAGGTTTAGGCCGAGTATGTTTATTGGTGTGGGCCTAGGGGCGTTGGGCTACTGGAAATTTAGGCTAATTTGGCAAAGTGAAAAGGAAATTGGGCTTGGGCTTGTTAATTTGAAGAGTGGGCTGATAATTTAAAAATAAGAATAAACTGAAATTGGGGTCATTTAATTGATAACCCCAATCAAATTAAGAATTAGTCAAATCCATTTAAATTTTAACCAAATTGAAGTCAATTGACCAATTTCATTGCAATTGAAGCAAATTTTATTTCAATTATAGTCAATTTAATAGATTGACCAAATTAAATCGATACTCGATACAAATTGATACCTCACTTAATCACAAGCTTCTTGATTTGATAAAATCAAACACATATTTTCCAAATAAATTAATTTTAAGAATAAATTATACTTAAATCAAGATTTTTCAACTATTTGAATTTATTTTCAAAATAATCCTTGTTAAAAAATTCAGTACTCCGTAAAATAGATATTTAAGTAACAAAATTACATATTTTCGTATAATTGAATACGATAATATATAATTTATACTTAAAATGATAAGTTTACCCAAATAAATAGTTTGAAAATATTCTTATTCAGATAAAATATATGTTGTGATTTAATTCAAAAATCAAGAAGCTTGGAATTAAACTTAGTCGTTAAGGGTAAAAATTAGGTGTCAACACGACAAACTAGGATGGATTCTTAAGGGTTATCTTCATTGGTAACCCCTCTATTTCCATTTACAAATTTTCAAACATTTCTTGAAGCCCCATTTGCATCTATAATACTGGGGCATAATCTAGAAGGAGGAGTTCAATTACTAATTCTATTAGTTGGGGAGGGTGGTTTTCCATTTTTTTGGTTTTCTATAGAGAAGTTGGAATAATAGAAAGCGTTGGAATGTGTGGAGAAATGGGCGGGGGAGAGGGGATGAGTATATTAGTGGTGGAAAGTTCTCTATGTTAATAGAGATATCAGAAGTTTCAGATTGAAGTTCTTGTTCAGACGGTGCCGACAACTTTCGCTTTAACTTAGAGAGCTGAATTTTGACATGATTGGATTTCAAATCTATTACAGAGGGGTTCTCAAAGGTGATGAAGCTCAATACTGAACATACATTTGAGTTGGTTGGGATAAACTCTATTTAGTTTGAGACTTGTGGGCCTCTTGTTATTCCTTTGAGCTAATTAGTCCGTGGGTTCATTCTTTTTCCCTTGACCCAATTTCTTGGCCCTAGTTGGTTATTGGGGATTTTTATTAGGTCTTTATATCTAGGAATGTCTGAGAGACAAAGCCCATCCCCTTCCTTTTCCCCACATCAAAGTTGATTTCATTGGAAGAGGTTCCTGTTGTACCTTGACCAAAGTGTTTAGATTTGAAAAACTTACCTATGATAGCATCGAATGTATTAACCTGGAGGTGAGAGTTTCGTTTGGATTTTTGTACCTTTTTCTTGCGAGTAGGAATTTCTACCTACTGCTCCTCTCTTTTCTCAAAGGTCACAGTTTTTTATTCTTGTTATTTCTGATGATTCCCTTCTAGGTTTTCCTATCGGATCTGTTCTTAGGTTGGCTTGGTAGTTTTGGTGTGATTTCATTTGGGGAAGGTATGTACTAATCTTCCACATAGTGTACATAGAAATCCCTCTCCTTCGAAGTTGATGGATTTTTGGTTTTGCCCAATTATGATTGGGGAGCGTACTAGGGTGTCCATAGAAATATAGACACACATCTATCATACCGACCTCTCAAAGTGGTTGAGGTGCAGGCGTTGATCTTTACTAGCCTTTTAATTTTCCTTTTGATTTTCTCGAGAATCAGACTGTCATAGAATTCATTAGGTAAGGATGAGAGTATCAGTCAAATTATTGTGCAGGTGATGAGAGATTTTTGTGGGACAGTTTGGGTCCCATTTCATGGTGGAGATGAAAGAACCCGCAATGAACCACGACTCTTCATGGACGATTTTCTTTTGGCTTTCATCTAGGGTTAACTTGACTATCTAGAAATCTTTTACCAGGTCTACGAGGGCTAAATTTTTATTGACCTCCTGTCATGATCCGAATTGAGGCCCTGACTGTGATGGACATCCATAACCGTGAAGGCCCGAGCACCCCTATTCTATGTAGTAATCATACACAATATTCATACAATGTAAAGAAATGCGAAAGATTAATAAATTGAAACATGGTCACTTTTTAAATTCAACTGGACAATACAAAATGAAGTTCATACCATTCAAAGCACATGACTCTAGTCTACGAAATCTCTACTAACTAAAAATAACATCTCTCTGAACTCAGGGGCAAGGCCCCCAGTCAGACCATGAATCAAAATAATATAACCCTGATAAGTTTCATAACCAAGCCTTCCAAAGTAAGGGACGCTCACCAGCTACAACTTCTGTCAATTCAATCTACTACTTAATGAAACCCCAGGACTGAGCTTCAGATCCTAATATATAGCAGTCAATAAAATTGTACTGGTACGCAGAGCAATCCAAAATAAAGTATCTATATTTAACATAAGTGAGAGCATTTCATAAAATATTTTAGACATAATATATAAAAACACATGGGCATACTTTAAAAGACTTTGAAACATTTCTTTGAAAACTACGACTCACTCTTTATCTTACTTTTGAGCTAGGTGGTACACCCTACAATTCTACAAACCCATGGGCTATATAGAATCCGCCCTTGACTCGGCGACAAATCTCCCAACCCAAGCTTGCTGCAAGAGTTGGATTTTCTAATTCTAATACGCCACAGGACACTAGGATAATGTATAATCCCTCTTAGGGGACATCATAACCCGTATTAGAAAAACACGATTTTGAGCAACGAATCGTATGACTCATGCCTACTTCAGGTAACCGCCTAGCTCTCTTTAAGCCCATTTTTAACTCTTTAAGACATGCATTCTATGAAATCAAAATCTAAAAATCTTACTCTGGTATGGCATTCATCTGATTAGTATCGTCATACCAAGACTTGCAAGTCATATCTCTAAGTCATACATTATTATATTACAGTCTTATCTTTCAAAACCTTTTGTTCAGACCACCAAACTATTCAAACAATATATGAGGATACGTATAGTGAAACTCATGAAAACTTAGGCAAAGATCCCCAATTTTAATTAACAAACACATGGTGGTGAAGTATCATGTAACAAACCATGCAATCTCTTTCAATTATCACTTTAAACATCTATAAACAATATAACACCCTCTCTTCAATTCATAATCAATATCAAGTTCAAAACAATAGTAAAACACTTATCCCACGCTTTAAAATATACAATTGAACAACCCACCACATGTGAAATCAAGAGGTATTATAATAAGAGAGGGTTTTTGTCATTCATGCTCTTGATTTAATCTTTGTAAAACTCAAAACACATACTTACATATACACAGGTAAAAGTCAATTTCTAAGAGGAGGCCTTAAGACCAAAACAATATGTCTATTATTGAAAAGGGTTTCATGATTTGGATATTCAAAAAAATTGTTCAAACCCTCATTATAAACATCATAACATACTTTCAAAAGATTGATAAAATCATAACTTATGCCCATAGAGTGTTTAGGACAGCCCTACGTACCTTAATCGATAAAGAATTCTCAAAAAAGTTGATCCCTTAAGCTTGAATGTTGAGCCCTAAGTTGTTTTTCTCCTATTGTGTTTTTGAAAGATGAATTAGGGATTTTTAGAGAGTTAAAATGTTACTGATAAGCTTAATTTTGTTTAAGGATGATTTGGGACAGCTTTGGAATGTAAAAAAACTTGGTTGACCTTAAAATGACTTTAAAATGAAGTTTTTACGCCCTTAGGTCATATGTCATGCGATGAATTGCCTATGGCCTAATCTAGGCAATTCCACACATAGTCCATCGCCTAAAATAGGATGGGCGTCGCATTGTCCATCACCTAAAATGGGATGGGTGACGCACTCCACTTTACAAAGTCATAACTTTTTGCCCGGGTATCGGATTAAGGTAAAATTAGTATCGTTAGAAAGATGACTCGAATACCTTTCATTTGATAAATGGTAGAATCTCTAATTAGTTATATACAAAAAGTTATGGTCGATGGAAGTTGATCCAAGTTTAGACGCTCACTAAAACTCAATCGATAGGAAAGCTTTCAACTCGTCTTTGAGTTACTGGACCTCTATGGTCTAAATTCATGCTCAACTAGATTCCCACACTACATAATTAATTAACACACTAAATTTGCATAGGATTTATTTGCCTTTGGAACTATTACGCGTAGGAATGACGGTTTACATTCTAACCTGAAAGTATGGGGTGTTACATTATCTCCCCCTTGGAATTATTCGTCTCCGAATGATGGGTAGGGACTTCTTGAATCTCTAAAAGTGTAGAATAAAGAACGTAATATTGATTTGAACATTTTACCTCATATAAAATACGCAAAGGCATCACACGATCTTTATGATAACCCCTAGGGAAACAGGTAAGGACGGAACTTGAGATAACGAAACTTTACATCGACATGATCTTGGTATGTGTTTTATGGCACATGATCAAAACATTGTAAGACATGAATTTTCCTAAGAGTCCTCGGCCTGATTAAAATTGGTAAAAGACATGAGATAAGATTCTCACAGAACATAAGAATGTTAGCATTCTCCATCTTACAAAACACAACGAAAAGACTTAAACTTAGAGACACTACTTGTCTATACCCTAACATTAATCAACATATTTCATCATTTTCAACTTGCAATTCTCCTGTAACACATCTAACCACTAGAATTTGTATCCCACCGTATAATACTTCTATGTTAAAGCCTAACTCAGAGGAAAGAGGTGCTAATTTAAACTATGGGACCCTGTACTCTGTATCAATTAAGAAATCACCTCACCTCATCACTATAATCCAACAATCTCAAGTCTTAATTCAACAAATACTAACCACATGGCACATTGGTTTGTGTTTTCATCAATCACAAAATTTAAGCCTACCACTACTACACCCCACTTCATGGATCTCTCTACTAAAACCAGCAAATTCAATCATTCTCGCCATATACTTCCCTCCTAACTATTTTATGTAAAGAATATTCATCTTCCTCTCTGATCCTATAACCTTAACTCAAGAAATCACATCAAAAAATTTTACCTACAACGACATCTACTCCCCTACCTAACATACTTCTACACTTCCACAACCACCATAATACTAACATACAGAGGGTCTTTAAAGGACCTGAGAACAAGCATCATGAAAGGAAGTAACACTATTCTACTATAACATTTACTTATTGCACTACTCAAGGTGGGACATAAGTTGAAGATACGATACAATCACAGAGTGTTTCGTATATCAAGTGTCTGGATCACAAGTGGAGAGTAGTTCTGGCATAAACTCATTATAGCATGAGTTCTTAGGACAACCATAGTGAGAATCATGAGAGCTTACATCACGAGTCTTAATAATGAGTGTGGAATTCATAAAGTCGACAATTTAGATAAGGACTTCTGCTCGAAGCTATCGTTTCTCATTTTCATAGCTGAAATAGTCATGAGTTCGTATAAATTTATCATTTTGGCTAACCCTGACATAAAATGAGTCGTTAACATACAAAAACATAGTTCCTTATAACCAAGCATGATTTGGAACACAGGTTTGTGGATCATGTACCTCATAACATAGATCTTGGATACTTGAAATATAGGATCACTAAGGGACATTATTTCTTCTAGTTTGGAGGTCGGAACATGACATGAGTTACATAGAGTGCTCTAACCTTAGGCATAGGATGTACTTGAGTATATAAGACATTGGTAGGTGTTAATTCAAATCGAAATAGGAGGAGCTTGCTTGAATAAGAATTGATTTATCAAGCCTCTTACTTGAAACTTGACACCACAAGAAAAATTTTGAAACTACTTTAATCTATCATCTCTTCCTAGATCAAAGTTACCTTCCTAAATTTGCGGTCATACCTTCACATCAAAATATATAGCCACAACTCTCAACACAAAAAGGTATCTCATCATACACATAAGCGCTAAACTTTCTCTGATAACCTATACTTTTAAGGCCTCACTTTTCGAAAGTGCTACTCTTAGCTCTCTCTAGACTCTATAACCATCACTCTACAACTCCCACTCGCATGAGTATACGCCTCCACACTCCTTATCACAAAGGGGTACTAGTATACATATGAACACAAACTCCCCTCCATAATTTTTTTTATACAAGGACACTAAATTCATTCTAGGACATCCCCTTCAGGTGCACTAATCCTAACATCCTCAAGCCCCTAAAGTCATGTATTTATGGCTAACGTTATCATGGGCATAGACATCCACGCATCTAGACACACAACACTTCATCTTCAACTCCTTAGAATACTTAGCATTACACCTCTAATCACATAACTTGCAACTTAACAAAATTTGCAAAACTATACCAAAGGCGCATATTCCCCTTCCATATTTCCTTAATTCAACTCTAAATAACGCTATACAATAACTCCCCAGACTTCTCCATAACGCAAGATTCAAGAATGAAATCTAGGTACACGTGACACTCATACACATCACACCTTATCTAACAACATGCTACCTCGAGGTTCAACTTATTCTTTTATACCTAGGCCCTTATCCACTTAATGACTTAACCATAATTCATCATTTTTTATATTAGTCCTCATGTACATAAATATCATAATTATCCAATCCGTTTTCCACAAGTTCCTAACCTAAGTTATTTCATACCTCACGTCAAACCTACTAATTCATTACCACAAAACATGCATTATAAATCTTGAGCTACTATTCTCATTACTACAGTCCACATCTAAAGTTCAAGCCCATTGTCTAACAACACCAATCATATGAAGATGTCACATACTATACTAATCAGTCGAATAGAAATATCAACCTAAGTCTCTTATTTTACTTATCTATGGCCCATAAATCCATCCTCTCCACGACATTACTACTAAACCTTCAAATCTACTACATACTTTCTCACACGCAATACAAATTTACAACTACTAAAGAAAAGATAAATCAAGGGGGAGTGGGGTAAGGTCACATAATAAAGGTAGTCGATCTTAATTTTATATCATAACCCATTACGATCTTATCAACATATTTTACAATCTCACATCATATTTACCTACCCATGCATACATCAAAACTACCTTCAAAATTCCATACAACAATGAGTCTATACTTATAACTTATTGGCTAATCTAACCATTTCCATTCACAACCTATTAACAATTTCCATAACCATCATAACTATCCACTCTAGGCTCTTTCCCTATTCTGAATAGATAATAATCATAGACAAATACTTACTCTACAGACTACCATACGATCTACTAATATTGCTACCATACTAGTCTATCACCATAAAATAGGAAATCATCTCTCAATCAATGGTTATACACCTAAAACGATTTATTTACTCAAAAGTCACCCTCACTCTGACTTCTAATCTTGTGACTTTATATCACCAACTTATTGGCCCAATATCACTACCAATAAGTCATGACACTTTAATATATACTACTACTCGGGTGGAAATACAGTCCCAACATTTTGCTATACATCATTACCCTTATGCATGACATCTGCAATAAGAATTTTGATAGGGACTGGATATACTTAATACCTCAGGCTGAAAAGCACGATTTCATCATATTAAAGTTTACACTAAAATCAATATGCCTTGAAGCACCAACGAACTCCTATCAAGTCCTTATGCAATTTCATAATCTTTTAATATTCAATTAGAAGGGACCACCCCATCTAGGCTTTAAGATTCTTCTCTTAAATTGACTCGACAAGGAGACATAGTTAATGAAATCATAGAAAAATAGAATCTATACAACTTCTAAATAGACAAAACAATGGCACGATTAAGGACATGAAAAAAAGTGAAACATTCCTAAATGCCTAGTAGCCTCTTACTTGTAATTGTGGAATGCTACACACCCATAAACAGGACTCTACCCGACGTGATTTTGCAGATACCCTGGGACCATGAACCATGCTCTGATACCAAGTTTTTCAAGACCCAAACTGAGGCCCTGGCCGCAACGGACATCCTAAACTGTGAAGGCTATAGCGCTTCTATTCTATTTGGTAATCATACACAATGTTCGTACAATGTAAAGAAATGTGGAGGATTAATAAACAAAAACATGGTCACTTTTTAAATTCAACTGGACAATACAAAATAAATTTCATAATATTCAAAGTACATGACTCTAGTCTGCGAAATCTCTACTAACTAAAAATAACATCTTTCTGAACTCTGGGACAAGGCCCTCAATCAGACCATAAATAAAAATAATATAACCCTAACAAGTTTCGTAACCAGGCCTTCTGAAGTAAGGGAGGCTTACCAACTACAACTTCTACCAAGTCAATCTACTACTTAACGAAACCTTGGGACTGAGCCATAGATCCTGAAATATAGGGGTCAATATAATTGTACTGGTAAAAAGAGCAATCCAAAATAATGTATCTATATTTAACATAAAGGAGAGACGTTCATAAAATATTTTAGATATAATATATAAAAACACATGGGCATACTTTAAAAGAGTTTGAAACATTTCTTTGAAAACAACGACTCACTCTTTATCTTACTTCTGAGCTAGGTGGTACACCCTACAATTCTACAATCCTATGGGCTATATGGAATCCACCCTTGACTCGGTGACAAATCTCCCAACCCAAGCTTACTGCAAGAGTTGGATTTTCTAATTCTAATACGCCACAGGGTACTAGGACAACGTATAATCCCTCTTAGGGGACATCATAACCCGTATCAGCAAAACATGATTTTGAGCAATGAATCGTATGACTCATGCCTACTTCAGGTAATCTCCTAGCTCTCTTTAAGCCCATTTTTAAGTCTTTAAGACATGCATTCTATAAAATCAAAATCTAAAAATCTTATTCTGGTATAGCATTCATCTGATTGGTATCGTCATACCAAGACTTGCAAGTCGTATCTCTAAGTCATATATTATTATGATACAGTCTTCTCTTTCAAAACCTTTTATTCATAGCACCAAACTATTCAAATAATATATAAGGATGCGTATAGTAAAACTCATGAAAACTTAGGTAAAGATCCTCAATTTCAATCCACAAATATGTGGTGGTCAAGTATCATGTAATAAACCATGCAATCTCTTTCAATTATATCTTTAAACATCTATAAACAATAAAACACCCTCTCTTCTATTCATAATCATTATCAAGTTCAAAGAAATAGTAAAACACTTATCCTATGCTTCAAAACAAACAATTGAACAACCCACTACATGTGAAATTAAGAGGTATTATACAAGAGAGGGGTTTCATCATTCATGCTCTCAATTTAATCTTTGCAAAACTCAAAACATATACTTACATATGCACGGGTAAAAATTAATTTTAAAAGGGAGGCTTCAAGACCAAAACAATATGTCTATTATTGAAAAGGGTTTCATGATTTGGATATTCAAAATAGTTGTTCAAAACCTTTTTATAAACATCATAACATACTTTTAAAATATTGATAAAATCATAACTTATGCCCATAAAGTTTATAGGACAACCCTACGTACCTTAATCGATGAAGAATTCGCGAAAAAATTGATCCGTTGAGCTTGATTGTTTAGCCCTAAGTTGTTTTTCTCCTATTGTGTTCTTGAAAGATGAATTAGGAATTTTAAGAGAGTTAAAACGTTACTAATAAGCTTAATTTCATTTAAAGATAATTAGGGATGATTTTGGAATGTAAAAAGACTTGGTTGCCCTTAAAATGACTTTAAAATGAAGTTTTTACGCCCTTGGTCCATATGAAATGCGATGCATTGCCTATGGAATAATCTAGGTAGTGCCACTTATTTTCCATCACCATAAGTAGGCTGGGCGTCGCATTGCCAATCGCCCAAAATGGGCTGGGCGATGCACTCTACTTTGCAAAGTCATAAATTTTTACTCGGGTGTCGGATTGAGGCAAAATTGGTATCATTGGAAATAGGAGTCAAAGACCTTTTATTTGATTTATGGTAATCCCCCTAATTGGTTATATACAAAAATTTATGGTCGATAGAAGTTGACCTAATTTTAGACACTCACCAAAACTTAATCGATAGAAAAACTTTAAACTCGTCTTTGAGTTAAGAGACCTCTATGATCTCAATTCATACAAAACTAGATTCCCACACTACATAATTGATTAATATACTAAATTTTCATAGGATTTATTAGCCTTTGGAACTATTATGCATAGGAATGATAGTTTACATTCTAGCCCAAAAGTACGGGGTATTACATCTTTCATAGATCTGTGAATTTCGTTCTTAGGTATTGATGATTGAATTTGTAACGCCCCAACTCTAGTACCAAAAACTCTACACGGTGCTCATGATACCGAAGGATGACAAGCTAACCCATGACTGATATCTGTACCTGTATACTGCATAAAATACTTTATAATATGGAAACATAAACTAAAAGGACATAAGGTTCAATACTGAACATGATCTGAATGATATAACATCTGTGTGGGGTAATAAAATACCTGAAACAAAATTAAACATACTGAAGTCTGAAACATGATAGTCTAGAAAGCCTCTAACTAACTGAACTTTCTATGTAAGGAGCTGATGGGACATGTCCCCAACTAACTCCAACTAATAAACTGATTAATGAGATAATAGGAAAATAATCATTTTCTCAAAAGATGAGGACTCAGTTCTAACTCTATCTTCAGGTATATGGAATCTACCATTGATCTGGAGCTCATGTCTTTGAACCTATGGTATAAGACACTATAGCGCAAATGCGTCAGTACTTTGAATGTACTAGTATGCATGTGAGGTAGGATTAATGCATGGGGTTCATATGCATGAACAATAATAACAACTGACTAACTATCATGAGCATGAGATTACATGCATGAGACATAACAACTGACACTAATACTGTGATAATATAATTACTAAATCTGAATATAATTGATAACATGAGTGACTGTATCTAAAAGTCCTGAATCTGATAAAACTATTTGATTTCGTATTGTATCTGAGTTGACTGTATCCGACAGTCCAGAAATCTGAAGAACTATCTGAGTTCTATTATTGAAACTAATTGACTATGTCTGACAGTCCTGATTTTGTAACATGAAACTGTAGGAAGTTGTTATCTAACCAACATGCCCCTAATATGCCAATAGAGTTGAGTTGGGGTCTAATTTGTAACCCCAACTAGAAGGGTTACCGTGCCACTGGTAAAGACAAGCTATGGTCGACCCTCATCTAATAGTGTTCCCAAAAGAGAACGGTGGGGCTCTCATCGGACAGTGTTGATGTCTCAACCTATGCTGGCTACATAGTTCTGGAACGCAAGGATGACTTTTAAGAATCACACCCTCATCTGATAATGTGTATTCCCATCTTTAGGTTCACTCGGTGCTAATTCCTACTCCCGTTGACTGACGGAATACTACTGATATGTGACAACTGACTGAGTTCATGAGATCCTAGAGATTTTCTGAGTCATAAGACTATCTGAAGTCTAAGGATCATAGCTTGACTGAGAGTATCATGAAAACATGACATAACTCTAGTCACACAGCTAATGTTTTGGGTACGAGTACCCCTACGACTCGATGGAAGGAAACTGACCAAGCATAACTTACTTGAACATATAACTAACATCATAATCCATAATACATTTATAGAAGATTTCATCAAAACATGTGATAGGCATAATTGTACATACATAGGGATTTCATGGTATCATTCTAGTTAGGCACTTTTTCTTCATCTAGGCATTTAATCAAACATATTATAGGCATGGAACATGTAAACATCATTGTACAATAATTAAACATCATAGTTCAATTCTAATTTCATCATTCAAGGCTTTAGTCATAGGTTTGCATGAATCTATATCTATAATAATTTAACCCACATAGAATTTATCACCCAACATGGAGTAGAATTCAATTTCGCATTATCCACATGAACAAGAGCAGTCCAATCATGAAATTCATAATAAAATCCATAAAATTGAATTTAGAAAAGGGATTCTTGGGCTTCATGGATGAACGAGTCCATGAGTGAACACTATGCATACCTTAGTTCATGATTTCATGAAGATTTAAGGTAAAACTTTCTTGAAATTGATCTTCTATGAAAACCCTAGCTTGTTCTTGAGAGGTTTTTGAGAGAAGAGAGTGTAGTTTGGGTGAAAAATGGCTGAATCACGTGTTAAAGTGCTTAAATAGGGGTGGGAAGTTGACCCTTTTAACCCTGGATGCATCATATAATTTTAATAAAATTTTCCCGAACAACTCCTAGCACAATGTGGCGTTATCATGACGTGTCACTGGAATTTGACAAGTGGGAAACTGAGGGGTGGCGCAACGCGGAGCCATTACATTGCCCCTTCTTTTACGACCTGAAACTTTGGTGCGACACAGAGGAAATCGCACTGAGACACTGGAAAAGGACAATTCTACATTTTGGGCCCTGGTGCGATGTACCATAATCACGGACCCCTACTGGAATTTGCCAAATGCCATTTCCTCTTGCGGTGCAGCGCGCCACAGACTAATATGACGTTGTTTTATGATGAGAACTCAAAATAATCATAACTTCTGACTCGATTATCGGATTTGGGAGAATCTTATATCGATGGAAAGGTTATTGAATTTCCCACATAACAAAAAGTGAAAATCTTGAAAATTCCTCATGTAATAACCATCATTCAATTTAGAAGATAATACTAGACATTCTTGAGATGAAATTTGCTAGGAAAAGCACAAGGTATTACAATATCTCCCCCTTGAGAACATTCATCCTCAAATGAGACTGATTGAGAGGGGAGAAAATACAATTGACGTATATACTGAACATGAATAACTAGAACATGATCTCATGACTGGTATGATTGACAAGCTGAACATATAATATTGAACATGTATATCTGATGCATGTGTAACTGATTCATGAATACATGACTGAGTGTTCTGAAGAACTAAGTTTCTCATAATAAAAATGCATGTCTGATGCATAATTACATAACTGAACTGATACATGAGTGCATGACTGAATATGCAATGGTACTTGATACCAAGTTTATAATGAGAACATGAGCATGAAACTGCATACCAAGTTTGTGATGAATACTGAACATGAAACTGAGTAAGCTTAAAGAGAACTGTTACCTTGAGCTTGATCTGAGTTGGTGAAGAAGAGGTGAGAATACTTGGTATGCCTGTCTACCTCTGCTTCCCAAGTAGCTCCCTCGACGGACTGATTTCGCCAAAGAACCTTAACTAGAGGGACTTCTTTGTTCCTCAATCTACAAGTCTGATAGTCTAAGATTTTGACTGAAAGCTCTTCATAAGAGAGAGTGTTCTGAACATTAATGTTCTGAATAGGGACTACAACTGATGGATCACCTATGCACTTCTTGAGCAAAGAGACATGAAAAACTGGATTAATTGAGGCTAGATCTAAGGGAAATTCAAGCTTATAGGCTACCTTGCCAAAGCGATCGAGAATCTTGAAGGTACCAACATATCGGGGACTGAGTTTTTCCTTCTTGTCGAATCTCTTCACTCCCTTCATGGGAGAGATCTTTAGATAGACATGATCACCAATCTCAAACTTAAGATCTTTTCTACGAACATCTGCATAAGACTTTTGTCGGCTCTGAGTAGCTCGAAGTCTTTGTCTAATCAAATGGACTTTTTCTAAGGTGTTGAATACCAAGTAAGGCGCTATAACTGAGGCCTCACTAACTTTAAACTATCCAATTGGAGATCTACATCTCCTACCATAGAGAGCTTCAAATGGATCCATCTGAATACTGGAATGATGGTTGTTGTTGTATGCAAACTCAATCAAAGGTACGTGGTCATCCCAAATTCCCTTAAAATCGATTGCACACGCCCTTAGCATTTCTTCTAACGTCTTAATGGTCCTTTCTGCTAGACCATCTGTCTGAGGATGAAAGGCTGTACTAAGATGAACTTAGGTACCAAGACCCTTTTGGAATGATTTCCAGAAATGAGAGGTGAACTGGGTATCTCTCTCTGAGATAAAAGATAGCAGAATATCGTGTAATCTGACCAACTCCCTGATGTAGAGTTTGGCATAATCCTCAACTGAATAAGAGATATGGACTGGAAGAAAATGGGCTGATTTGGTTATTTTGTCTATAATGACCCAGACTAAATCATGCTGATGATGATTTCAAGGCAAAGCCGTCACGAAGTCCATGTTCACTTCTTCCCACTTCCAAGTAGGAATAATGAACTCCTTCATAGGACCACTAGGCTTCTGATGCTTTATCTTAACCTGCTAATATGTAGAGTACTTAGCCACAACCTCTGCAATATCTCTATTCATTCCACTCTACCAATAGACCTCCCATAAGTTACGGTACATCGTTGTGGCCCCTGGATGAATAGAGTAGCACGCACTATACATTTTTGCAAGAATTCACTACCTTAAGTCGTTTACACCTAGAACACAAAAACGACCCTGAAAATAAAGAACACTCTTTACCCCTTGGGAGAAAACCTCTATTTTTTGATCCTGGACTGACTCTATCAACTGACAAGGCTGGGAGCTCTATCTTTCTTTTCTTTCACCTCAGAAACTAGATATGATTCTGAACTACTCTGAACCCATATATCACCCTCTTCTGTATCGACTAAGTGAATGCCTAGTCTGGAAAGATGATGGACTTCCTGAGCTAACTTCTTCTTACTGTCTTGAACATAAAAACACTACCCATGGATAGTCTACTGAGAACATCGGCCACTACATTGATTTTGCTCGGATGATAGAGGACACTCATGTCATAATTTTTCAAGAGCTCTAACCAGCTTCTCTGATAAAGATTGAGATCTTTTTGAGAAAAGACATACTGAAGACTTTTATGATCAGTGAACACATCTACATGAACACCGTATAGATAATGCTTCCAAATCTTCCAGGCAAAGACTACAGCTGCTAACTCAAGATCATGAGTAGGATAATTACTCTCATGGGGCTTAAGATGTCTGGAGGCATAGGCTATAACCTTACTATGCTGCATAAGGACACAACTCAAACCAACTTTAAATGCGTCACAATACATTATGAAACCACCTGGACTATCTGGAAGAGCTAATACTGGAGATAAGGTGAGTCAAGTCTTCAACTCCTGAAAACCCTTCTCGCAAGGATCTAACCACCGAAACTTGACTTTCTTCTAGTCAATCTAGACATAGGGGAGGTAATAGAAGAAAATCCCTAAACAAACCATCTGTAATAGCCAGCCAAACCCAAGAAACTCCTGATATCTAATGAAGAGATAGGGTGAGGCTAGTTTCTTACTGCTTCAGTCTTTTGAGGATCTACTCTAATGCTATTACGACAAATGATGTGACCTAGGAATGCTAATGACCTTATCCAAAACTCGCACTTACTGAATTTAGCAAATAGCTGATGATCTCTGAGAGTCTGAAGTACTATACTGAGATGGTCTGTATGATCGCGCTCACTGCGGGAATAGACCAGAATATCATCTATGAACACTATGATAAACATGTCCAAATACTGCTTGAACACACAGTTCATCAAGCCTATAAAAGCTTCTGGGGCACTGGTAAGACCAAAGGACATAACTAAGAATTCAAAATGACCATACCGACTATGAAAGCTATTTTCAGAATATCACATTCTCTAACTCTGAGCTGATGCTAGCCGGATCTGAGTTCTATCTTAGAGAAATAACTGGCACCCTAAAGTTGATCAAATAAGTCATCGATTCTGGGAAGACGATACTTGTTCTTGATCATGACTTTATTGATTTGATGGTAGTCTACACACATCCCAAGAGAACCATATTTATTGTGCATAAATAATACTGGAGCGCCTCACGGGGAAACCCTAGCCTGATGAATCCCTTATCTAAGAGATTCTTCAATTGTTCTTTCAGTTTTTTGAGTTCTGATGGTGCCATTTTGTATGGAAAAATAGATATAGGTTGAGTATCTGGAAGAAGATCAATGTTGAAGTCCATTTTTATTTTGGCAGGAATTCCTGAAAGATCTTTGGGAAAGACATCTAAATATTCACCTACAACTAGAACTGATTCAAGGCTGGGAGTTTCAGAACTAGTGTCTTTAACTCGAACAAGATGATAAACGCATCCTTTAGATATCATTTTCTGTGCCCGAAGCTAGGAAATAAGATGACCTCTGAACGTTGAAGTACTACCCTTCTACTCAAGGATGGATTCATTCAAAAATTAAAATTAGACTATTCTATTTCTGCAGTCGACTATGGCATAGTAGGAATAAAGCCAATCCATGCCGAGAATGACATCAAAATCAGTCATCTCTAATTCGACTAAGTCTGCTGAAGTAACTTTCTGAAATATCATAATTGGGAAATTCCTGTATACTTGACGGGATATGATGGTTTTACCCACTGGGGTAGATACTAAAAAGGGCTCTACTAGGATTTTATGACTGATTCTGAAATCGCTTGCTATATAGGGAGTAACAAAAGACAAAGAAGCTCCTGGATATAGCAAAGCGTAAACATACACATGAAAGATATGTAATGTACCAGTAACTACATCAGGAGAATTTTCCTGATCCTGTCAGGACTGAAGAGCATAGAGATGATTTGGGCGTTGCCCACTAGTAGCACTGGTGGTGGTACCCTATTGATTCGGGAGGTCGAACTGAGCTAGGGAGTGGAGATGACTCTGATAACCTGACTGAGGGCAGTCTCTGACTCTGTGGACTGGCTTGCCACAACCAAAATAGACATTGCTACCAGCTCTGCAAGCACCCTTGTGGTTCTTACCACATGTATGACAAATGGGATTTGTTCGGGCATTGCTAACACTACACTAAGACTTAGATCCTGGCGCTCTATCTCTGTTACCCTTTCTGAACTTAAGAACTGTAGCAATGGATTAAGAAGGGATTGGAACAGATGACTTAGGATGAAACTAGGAATGATTTCCTTCTTCTGATTTAGGCTGAGCGAAGTTGAAACTACCTGTCTTTCCTCTCTTATTTTACTTCTCTCTCTGCTTAATATTCCGCTCCTCTATTACAGAGCATGAGTCATGAGCTTGGCTAAAGTCATATCATTGTTCAGTATGGCAGATTTGTACTCATTTACCACACTATCATTTACCCCTAAAGAGAACTTACTCATCTTGGCTCTGCTTTCTGGAACCACATGAGGGGCATATCTGGCTAATTGTGTAAAGTTAAGAAAGTACTCTTTCACCATCATATTGCCCTGCCTGAGGTTGATGAATTCTAGCACCTTAGCCTCTCTAAGCACTTGGGGAAAAAATCTGTCTAAGAATGCAGTGACAACCTTCTCCCACTCTATAGGAACTGCATTATCTGACCTCTCTGACTTTCACTGTTTGAACCAAGTATGAACTACATCCTGCAACTGATATACAGCTAGCTCAACACTCTCAACAGTAGTCACCCCCATGATGTCTATCACCTTTAGAACCTGATCAATGAATTCCCGAGGGTCCTCATCTACCTTAGACCCGAGGAAGAATAGAGGATTCATTTGGGTGAACTCCCGATTCCTAGCTATGACTGAATTGGCCACTGGGTTGGCCGAAATGACTGTTGTTCATTTATTTTGAGCGACAACTAACTGAGCAAGAGTAGTGAATACAGCCCTAAACTCTGCATGAGAAACATGATCTCCCAAAGGATCTTCGGGCTAAGGGGCTGACTAATTTTTGTTTCTTCTTTTAGGAGGCATGTTCTGTAGAAGAAAGGGAGAAATAGATTAGATTGAGAGATTGACTTGAGATTATACTCATTGGCACGACATGAATACCAAAAGAAGGGAAACTATTTCTAAAACATCTTATAGCCTCATGTACATAAATATGGCGTGCAACACACCCATGTACAAGACTCTACTAGATACGGCTTTTAGACTTCCCAGGACTCTATTGATCCTTAGGCTCTGATACTAAGTTTGTAACACCCTAAATTTAGTACCCGAAATGCTACACAGTGCTCATGATCCCGAAGAACCTCAAGCTAACCCATGACTGATATCTGTACCTGTATACAGCATAAAATACTTTATAATGCGGAAACATGAATTGAAAGGCCATAAGGTTCAATACTGAACATGATCTAAATGATATAACATCTATGTGGGGTAATAGAATACCCAAAACAAAATTGAACATACTAAAATCTAAAATATAATAATCTAGAAAGCCTCTAACTGACTGAACTATCTGAGTAAGGAGTTGATGGGATATGTCCCCAACTAACTCCAACTAATAAACTGATTAATGAGATAATAGAGAAATAATTATGTCCTCAAAAGATGAGAAATCATTTCTAACTTTGTCTACGGATATCTAGAATCTACCGTTGCTCTAGAGCTCGTGACTCTGCACCTATGGTATAAGATATCGTAGTACAAATGTTTTAGTACTTTGAATGTACTAGTATGCATGTTAGGTAGGCTGAATGCATGGGGTTCATATGCATGAACAATAATAATAACTGAATAACTATCATAACCGTGAGAATACATGCATGAGACATAACAACTGACACTAATGCTGTGATAACATGATTACTGAATCTGAATAGAACTGATAATATGAGTGACTATAGCTAACAGTCCTAAATCTGATGGAACTATCTGAGTTTCATACTGTATCTGAGTTGACTGTACCTGACAGTCTTAAAATTTGAAGAACTATCTGAGTTGTATCACTAAGATTGATTAAGTGTGTCTAACAGTCCTGATTTTATAACATGAAACTATGGGAAGTAGTTATCTAACCAACATGACCTTAATATGCCAATATGGCTGAGTTGGGGTCCAATCTGTAACCCTAATTAGAAGGGTTTCAATACTGCGCCACTGGTAAGAATAAGCTATGGGTGACCCTCATCGCATAATATCCCCAAAAGAGAACGATGGGGCCCTTATCTTACAGTGCTTATCCACCTCATCAACCCTCATCAAGCAGTATTGATTTCTCAACCTATGCTAGCTACATAGTTCTGTAATGCAAGAATAACTTCTAAGAATCACACCCTCATCTGGTAGTATGTGTTCCTATCCTTAGGTTTATTCGGTGCTAATTCCTACTCCCATCTGAGTAGACTCTGAACATGATTTACTTAACTAAACATGGGCTGAGTTACTAAATTTCGTTGACTGATGAAATACTACTGATATCTGACACCTGACTGAGTTTAGGAGATCTTGGAGATTTCCGGAGTCATAAGACTATCTGAAGTCTAAGGATCATAGCTTGACTGAGAGTATCATGAAAATATGACATGGTTCTAGTCACACAGCTAATGTTTTGGGTACGAGTATGCCCAGTAATCGATGGAAGAAAACTGATCAAGCATAACTTACTTGAACATATAACTAACATCATAATCCATAATACATTTATAGAAGCATTTCATCAAAACATGTGATAGGCATAACTTGTACATACATGGGGATTTCATGGTATCATGCTAGTTAGGCACTTTTCCTTCATCTAGGCATTTAATCAAACATATTATAGGCATGGTACATGTAAACATCATTATACAATAATTAAACATCATGGTTCAATTATAATTTCATCATTCAAGGGTTTAGTCATAGGTTTGCATGAATCTATATTTATAATAATTTAACCCACATAGAATTTATCACCCAACATGGAGTAGAATTCAATTTCTCATTATCCATATGAACAAGAGCAGCCCAATCGTGAAATTAATAAGAAAATCCATTAACTTGAATTTAGAAAAGGGATTCTTGGGCTTCATGGACGAAAGGAGTCCATGAATGAACACTATGCATACCTTAATTCGTGATTTCATAAAGATTGACGGTGAAACTTTCTTGAAATTGGATCTTCTATGAAAACCCTAGCTTGTTCTTGAGAGGTTTTCGTTTAGAGAAGAGAGTGTATTTTGGGTGAAAAGTGGCTGAATCACGTGTTAAAGGATTTCAAAAGAGCTGGAAAGTTGACCCTTTTAATCCTGGACGCGTCATTTAATTTCAGTAAAATTTTCCCCAACTAAACCTCTGGCGCGACACGGCGCGGACAATTGGGAAACTGAAGGATGGCGTGACGCGGAGCCATCGCGTTGCCCCTTCTTTTGCGACCTGGAACTTTGACGCGACGCGAAGGAAATCGCGTTCAGACACTGGAAAAGGACAATTCTGAATTTGGGCCCTGGCGTGATGCGCCATAATCGCGGAACCCTACTGAAATTTGCCAAATGTCATTTCCTCTTGTGGCGCGGTGTTCCACAGACTAATATGGTGCTGTTTTACGATGGAAACTTGAAATAGTCGTAACTTCTGACTCGATTATCGAATTTGGGCGAATCTTATATCGATGGAAAGCTTATTGAATTTCCCACATGACTAAAAGTGAAAATCTTGAAAATTCCTCCGGGAATAACTATCATTCAATTTAAAAGCTAATAATAGACATTCTTGAGATGAAATTTGCTAGGAAAAGTATGGGGTATTACAAAATTTCCTTCCAACACTTTTGATTATGATTGCATTCTTCCAATGGTAGTATAGTCTATTCTTTTCCTCAATCTATAAGTTGATAAAGTTATCCTCAACTGAATAAATTTTGGGATTTATCTAGTTGGGGTTCAGATCATAGTAAGAGGTTTCTTGGAGATTCTTTTCTATGGCTATTTCCTTGAAGGATATTTTTTGGGATTTATCCTCCTCCATAGGGCTTTAACTGCGATTTGGTGGTTCCGGCTAAATTTTTGAGTTTTTATTTGTTACCTGGGATTCTGATGGGGTCATCATTGGAAGTTGGTGGGTTATGTGGGGTTGTGATTGAGTGAGAGGCCAGTCTTTCTTTTGCTATATCATTTTTGAATGATTTAAGTGTCTAATAAAAAAGGATCCACTATGGTGTCTAAGTGAATTATGTGGACAATTTTTGACGATCGTCTATAACTTAAGGCACTTTTAAGAAGACCGTTTAATCATATTATATGAACGTGTGCCATAACAATAAGAGGTTGTAGCCCCCCCCCCCCCCCCCAAAAACAAAAGAAAAGAAGAGAAAACATTAGAGACTATTATTATAACTTTTAATTACTTTTAATGTCCTAAGATATTATAGAGATTGAATGGTTATAGTACTTCTATCTCCAGCTCAACAACAAAAACTTAATACCAAGATATAAGTAAAATAATAGGATGCGATATCAAACTATAATTTTTAGCTCTACAAACCATTTTCTTGTAAACAATTGACACTGTCAATTGATTCAATTTAAAAAAAAAAAAAAATTAAAGAAGAACAAAGAAATTGGTTTGTAAATATAATTGAACAATCAAAAACTTTAGAAAAAAAAAAAAGGAAAAAAAACGTCCTAACTAAAAAAATTACCTACCTTGAGAGATTTATATTCGAAAGGGTAATAAAAATTGTATCATTGCTAGATACATTAAAATATTATTACCAATTTAACTAAAGCCAAAAATCATGCTTATACATGAAATAATTTTCTTAGATGACTCATGTCATGAAATAAATTAATTACTATTAAAAAGTTTAGTATCCACAACAATAGCGTAGAAAATAGATCAATGAAATGTAAATTATGTAAAGTTGATATAGTTTAGAATGAACTCATTAAATTTAATCATGAAAACTTATATATATAGCTAGAAATCAGAGTATTGAAATATTATAAACAATCACTGCAACAAACTTGATTATTAGTGATGAATAATTTTGTCGCTTAAAATTCATATTTTCTCACAAAAACCTTTTGTGACAAAAAATAATTCTTCAATCATTCGTCCTTAAAGCATGGTTCACTAAATGTATACAGAGAAAACTTAGTGTTTCATCACTAACACGAACATATTTTTTATCTCCAAATATATAGCATTTATGACGAACTTATTTGTCATAGAAATTATAGAATTTTGTAGGTAATAGTGTATTTTCGTCACCAAAAAGTTATTAAGGACTATGGAATTGATGTGTCACTGACTTTAGTTTGATTAGTAACAATGTCATTTGTCTCTAGTATTATATATTTCGTAGTTAAACAAATATTATTTTGTCACTACAAGCTACATTTTGCGTACAAATTCTTTTTCATCCCTAAATATATAAATTAGTGACAACTTTAATTTTTGACAAAAATTCACATATAGTCTCAGTAGAATGTCTAAAACTAACTCCTTAGACTTAATTTTAATATTTACAATTTATAGTAAAAAATAGTGACAGTTATATGTATATACATACAAAACAAAGGAAAAGTCCCTAACAGGATTTGAGATAAAAAAGAAAATTTAAATACAATAAATTACCTTAATCTTCTCCAACTTCCCATTTATTTCTTTGATATAACTGATCTAAAATTATGAAGGTATGCGTTAATCACTCCCTCAAAAGTTGGTTAATTTTATTTTCTAGAGGAGAAAATAAACACCAGATTGGTTACAGGTGATTCATACATGAAAGATTCTGGTAAATACAATTTTTGAAAATTCTTTTTTTTGTTTTAATTTTTTTTCAAATCCTTTTTTGAATGTAAAACACAATATAAATCAATTAGATTTCAATGTAGCAATAATCGATACTATTTTTTTTCTTGAATTTTATTTATGAAATCGAATACTAAATACAAACTTCATCTTGAATCTACTATCCTTCGATTTGTAATTAGTTGTATTATTCTGTACAATAAATTAATTTTTTGGGTTTCAGTTTCTACAAAATTCAATTGTAATTATTTTCTTATATTCATTTATAGAAATTTTCATAGTCAGTTGCTTATTTCGTAATTTGGGGTATTTTCATTAAAGTTGCTAACAAATCGTAATCATTCTTTGCATCTATGTTATATGCCTTATTTGTATGGTATGTATTCAGTTGCTAATTGCAATTTGTATGTTATGTATTTTGTCAATAGATTTTATACAAAAATATGGGATTGTTGTCAATTATTTTGAAGCATTCAGGCCTATGAAATATAGATAATGAGTACGAACAATACCAGTTCGAATCAATTGCAATTGATGAAAATGAAAAATACGATGATTTGCTGCAATTAATTGGTACGCAATTTTGTATTGATTTTAATTTGACAACCGTGAAAATAGAATATAAATTTGGCTTTAGTAGTAAAAGAATGGAACTTCATAATGGCATGGGGCTAATAGTATATGTAATGGTACGAAAAGAAGAAAAGGAATTCGGAAACTATTCTTTGTGCGTTTCTCTTTTTGATAAATCTTTCAAAAATGATGAATCGTGTTCGAAGGATGAAGGAGAGAGTTCTTGTAACAATCATAAATAGAAATTAAATGCAAATTGTGTTGATGAAAAAAAGAGAAATATTGATGAAGATTATTTTGAGTTTATTGAAAGTGTGATACAAATGATTAAGAATAGACAATTATTTTCAATCCAAATCACAACGAGGTTCTTATTGGTCAAGTGTATAAGGACAAAGCCACTTTAAAGTCAGTGATGACCTAATATGCAATCCAAAACAAATTTCAATTCAATATAAACAAATCAAATGGGAACGGGTAAGTTGCTGTATTTTATGACTATATATGTTTTTGTAATTGTATATTTTTTTAGTATCTATATATCTGTATGTAGTTGTATTTGATTATTTATTTTTTAATTGTATTTGTATATCTGTATATAATTTTATTTGTATATATATTTTTTAATTTTATCTGTATAGTTTTATGTAGTTGTATTTGATAAGTTTCTTTAGTTGTATATGTACACCTGATGTAATTATAATTGTGTATATATTTTATAATTGTATATGTATTTATGTATGTACTGTATATGATTATTTATTTTTTAGTTGTATATGTATATCTGTATGTAATTGTATTTGCATATATGTTTGTTAATTGTATTTGTATATCTGTATGTAGTTGTATTTGATTATTTATGTTTTAGTTTTATATGTATATTTGTATGTAGTTGTATTTGTATATATATTTTTTAATTGATTTTGTATATGTGTTTGTAGTCCTATTTGTATATATGTTACATGTATATCTGCTTTTTTTTGTTTATGTATGGCGTTGCATACATAAGTTTAGTGTTTTAGTATATTTGTAAACTTTCAAAGAACTAGATTCATATAATGAGTATATAGTTAACATATTGTGGGTATAGATTGTAGGTTTAATAAGTTTTTTTAAATAATTATATTTTTTTTGTTTGTGTAAATTATTAATATTAACAGATAATTATTTCATATCAGGTATACTTTGGTTTGTAAATCGAAGGAATGTGGTTGGTTTCTAATGGCATCTAGCAATAAGAACATCGATTTGTTTAAGATTAAAAAGTTCTGGCATGAACATACTTGGCCTTTAAAAGATAAAGTGTACCAGCAGAAACATGTTAGTAGTACATTGATTGGTAGGATTGTGAAACAAAAGTTATCAAAACATATAAGAATGTATACGACGAAAAATATACAGGAGGATATTAAGAATGATCTTGGTTTGAATTTGACTTATACAATGACGTGGAGAGATAGAGAAAAAGCTTTGATTTCATTGAGGGGGACAACATATGCATCATACAACAGACTGTCTGAATATTTATACATGTTGGAAAAGACTTACCCTGATTTACATATACGAATGAAAAAAACATCAGATGATGAATTCCTTTATGTGTTTATATCGCTCTACTCTCCAATTAAAGATTTTGAGTCATGTCGACCGATTGTTGTTGTTGATGGCAGTCACCTAAGAGGAACATATAATGGAACTTTCATGTCAGCAAGTACACTTGATGGAGAAGATTTTAATACTTCTTCCAATTTTTTTCAATACTATATATATTATATTAAATATATTAAAAATATATTTCGTAAATCTTTTATGTATAACATGATGTATGCAGGACATATTTTTCCCCTAGCTTATGGAATTTTGGATTCGGAGAATTATGCGGCATGGAGTTGATTTTTTGAGCAATTGAAAGAAACTCATGGTATAAAATCAAATATGTGTGTTGTGTCCGACAAGAACGAGAGCTTTATAAGAGATGTGTCAACTGTTTATGGGGGTGTTGTATAGTATGCTTGCATCTGGCATTTGTGGAAAAATGTGATAACTAATTTCAGGAAGTCACATGCTAAATTGTCTAAAGTGTTTTATGCAATGACAAAAGCACATATAATTTTTGAATTTAATAGTCTAATGGAGAAGGTTGAAAAGATAGATATTAGGGTGAAAGATTACTTGCAGTTGGCCGAATATAACAAGTGGTCTAGGGTGTATGAAACTGTAAATCGGGGATTCACTCTAACCTCAAACATTGCTAAAATCATTAACAGGCACCTTAAGAAATCCAGGAAATTGTCTATATATGATTTCTTGGAGGAAGTTAGAAAAATATTTGGCAGATGTCACCACAACAATCAGTAGGTTGGGACATTCACACGTACACCTGTATGTGGAAAATATTATGAACTCCTAAATTTAACGAGGCAAAGAGTACACGAATGAGGGTAAGTATTTTATTAAAAGTACATGATACATTTGTTATTTTGTTGAATTCATGTATATATATATATATATATATATATTCATCGCAGGTTGTACCGGCAATGAATTATGTTTATTCTGTGCTTTATGAAGATCTACGTTTTATTATTTGTTTAGATAAGAAGACATGTTCTTATCATAGATTTGAAATCTATGAAATTTCATGTGCTCATGCGTATGCAGTATTGAAGAGAAAACATCTTGAGCCTGATGATTATTGCTCTGACTTTTACAAGTCAATCTCGATATTGGGTATGTATAAGGTTTCAATATTGCCTCGTCCTGATAGATCCACATGGAAAATAACAGATTATATATTGAGTGAAGTTGTTCTTCCACCAAAATACAGACGTCCCCCTGAAAGGACAAAGAAAAGAGAAAGAGAAAAATCCGCGGGAAAATTTTATGGGACTAAGTCCACATATTCATGCAGTGCTTGTGGGTTAAAGGGACACAATAGGAGTTCATGAAAAAAAATACATCGAGTTGAATAGTTTTTTACGTTATAGTAAATTTATGTTTTATTTTTTTAAACAATCAATAAGTTTCAGTTATGATTTTTGTCATTAAGTATTTAGAATTACTTAGTTGAAATATGATGGATTATCCATTAAGTTAATTTTCAATCTACTTATATAGATATATGCAGTTTTTGAGCTTCTATGTGCATAACTCATAACTTCACTTTTAACTGTATACATGCAAAAAAGTTATTAAAGGAGATGAGCTATCTTTAAACATATTATATTTAACCACATATGTTGTGTGTATTTTGATGTTTTGTTTTTATGTTATATGTATTTATCTTTATGTGTTCTGTTAAAAATTTTGTGTGTATATATATATATAAAAGATTTCATACACAAAATTGTAGTACATTTCCGTC
>NC_061120.1:188145994-188158971 GCF_002878395.1 Capsicum annuum | reverse complement strand
AACACAAATTTTTTAAAAAGCATTCATCATATGTGACTCATGATTGTTGAAACCAAAACAGTGTATGTATATATAAAAGATTTTACACACAAACTTGCAGTACATTTCCGTCTTACGATATTAATGATGGAGAACATAAAATTTTTAAAAAGAATTCATCATTTGTGACTCATGATAGTTGAAACCGAAACAGTGTATATATATTAAATATTAAAGCAACTTTGTATAAATACTATGTTGTTTCAAAAAAATTGATCAAGTCATAAAACTGTTACAATAAATCAACTTCAAAAATACCTTCCTATACCATAATTATACGAATGAAATCCTATACCAGAATTATAGCTATAATCTGTCTCTCGGTGTTTAAACTTGGGAGCAAATCATTAGGAATGAAATCATGTGATTCCGTTAGATATTGAGTAGACTTGTGTTGCTCGATATCAATAGGGTCAACTATATGAATAGAAGTTGCAACCAAGTCCTGATTCTCATGAGATTGAATGATTAAATCTGTCTGAAAATTAACTATCTGTAACTTCATTTGACAAATGTGATCATCTACACGTTCAACGGTGCATTCATCCACCTAAAACAAATATAACCACAAATATTTTAAAAAAACTAAAAAATGAATCAAAATAAAAAATTTACAGAATAAAAGATACTCGTACTTCAGTCTGCTCAACATGATGAGCTTTTATTTCATATGCAGCATCGATCTCCTTTGCGTTTCCTAACTCAGTAACCAAGGCAGTTTGAATTTTGATTTTCATTTCTGTATTCAAAATCTAAAATACAAGAAGTCAATAAACAAATACACCGTATTAGTACGTTATATATGACCATTAAATTATATATACGTCTACTGTATATGTGCATACTGTATATATTATCAATTGCAAATCGTATATATGTCTACATACATATATACAAATGAAATATGCATATATACACACGGACAACTATATATATGTATATGCAATAAATTGAAGAAACTACTAATCATTTGCATCGTTAAGTAAGAACATTTTAATCACCTTAACATATGAAATAATTGCATCACATGAAAAATTAGTTTCTTATTGAAGCATGTCCAACAAAATATGATGTATTCATTTTAAAAACCTTAAAAAAATGAATCAAAATAAAAAATTTAATGAATAAAAGATACTCGTACTTCAGTCTGCTTAAAAGGATGATCTTGTATTTCAACATCAGCATCATTCTTCTTTAAGTTTTCCGATTCATCAATTTTTTTTCTAACTCAGCAACCGAATCAGCTTGAACAACGATTTCCATTTCTGTATTCAACACCTAAAATACAAAAAGTCAATAAAAAAGCACACCACATAATTATGTTATAAATGACCATTGAATTGTATATATGTTATAACTTGCAAAGAAATAATATTCAAATCAAACTGTATAAACATATATCCAAATGCAAATTCTATATCCATATATCCAGATGAAACTGTATAAATGTAAATTGTATATAACTAATAGCCAACCATAAATTGTATATACATATACTGTATATGGGCAAAATGTATACAGATCCAATTGCAATTTGTATATATGTTGGGATACATAAATACAAATCATATATACATATATTCAAATCAAAACTATATATATGTATATGCAATAAAGTGAAGAAACTACTAAGCATTTGCATAGTTAAACAAGAACATTTTAACCATAATAATATATGCAATCTCTGCATCACAATAATTTACATCATTAAACAAGGCCATTTTAATCACCATAACATATGAAGTAATTGCATGACAATAAAAGTTAGTTTGTAATTGAAGCATTTCCAGCAAATATGAATGTAATCCTTTTAAAAACCTCAAAAAATGAACAATAATAAAATAACCTATTCTTGACTTGAATGTTAAAAAGTCGACTTGTCCGTGAATGTAATGTTTGTGACTCTGCTCTCGACTTGTCCACTTTCAACTCCATCAAAAAATCTGCATTTCCACTATCTAATTAAGAAATACTCAAATCAAACGATGGAGCATCACAATTAATCATGGGTATATTTTCAATACCTCTTGCCAATCTCCTATTAGGGGTTTCTTCATCCATTTGAAACAACAAGTAATTGATAACTTGAAACCCTAATTAAAAAAATACAAAATAGATGAACAATCTAATAACAAAAAGTACTAAAAGATTACCTCAAAATAAAAAAAAATAAATCTAAAAATAAAAAAATACTAAAAGATTACCTGAAATCTTCAATAAATATCATAAACTGATTTTATATGGTGACAAATCTGCCAAAATAATTTTTCAAAGAACAATTAATGATGATATTCTATGATATTATAGTAATTTTGAGCGCAAAACAAATAGAAAAAAATTTGAAGAAGATCTTTTGAATAATTGTGTATTATGATGTTGCCAAGGTTGTTGATTCTTCAATGAAAAATCAAGGAGAAAGTATATGCTTTTTTGAGAGAAAATTAAGGAAAAGAAAGTTGAAGAGCATATCTACAATAATCTTGAGTTTTGATAATCCCATTGTTGTTGTTTATTCAATCAATAGAATATAGAGAGAGAAAAAATAAAATATTAGAAATAAATCAATTAGAGATAAAATTGGTATATACAAATCTTATATATTTGTATATAGAGCCCCACCAATAAATTAATTTTAAATTATCAAATGACTATAAATTGTAATGGGAAAAGGCTCAAATATGCCACTGAACTATTAGAAATGGCTCATTTATACCATCTATTAAAAGTTAGGCTTATTCATGCCATCGCCGTTACAAAATCGGCTCATCCATGCCATTACATTTAACATTCGATTTTTAGAAAACAGCTTTGCCACGTGGCGGCATATTAGAGGTTTATGTCATTTTTTTTAAAAAAAATTGATGCATTAAAAAGAATCCACCTAACTTTTTGATCCATTAAAAATTAGTTTGATCTATGCTTTTAAAATTTGAGATTATTTATATATTTCCCCATATCAATAGTTTTTTTTCCTTTTCTGACCTTCACTTGTGACTCTGTTCACAATACGGATCAATAATATAATCATCTCCCTTTGAACTAAGTTTTACTTGATTAATTACAGTTAATGAGTTAATTTTGGGATTATTTGTGTATCGCCTCATATCATCCGAGTATTTATAGTTACCAAGCTCATCGGCTTTTTTTTTATTGTATGTTGCTTAAAATTGTGGTCAAATATAGGAAATTGATCCATAGACAAGCAAAGACAATAAGACAATACGTCCTATGCCGTCACTCTATCATCCTCATACCCATCCTGCAAAAATTTCAATACAGTGGTGTTGATATCAATTATTGTGCTAATTAATTACCATAAAATACTTTTAATATTGTCTGATATTATTCGCTTTGAACCAAATTGACATTTTTTTTCAAGAGATCTTAAATATCCGATATTTTATAAATAATTTTATTTCTTTTTTACTTTTCATGTGGGACATTGTTCTCTCAAACATTCATTATACTGCTCCCTTTCATCTTTTTTAACATGTCATTTAATGTTTTGACACAATCATATATTAAGATAATTATTTGACAATCAACATTAATCATTGGAGGTAGAATAATTGCCTAAACTACAATTATGTTTTTCTTAAATTACAAGTTGATTTAATGATATAGTTACATAAAAATTGGTGAGACGTCATAGTTTTATATCCTTATATAATTAATTTTAAGTGGTCCAATCCTAATTAGAAATTGAATAAAAACAATATATAAGTCATGCATGCAAGTTATAACTCACAAATATTATGTATGTATAGTCTTTATCATTTCATTATATACTTAATTCAATGAATTGATTAATTCCAAAATTTTATTGTTCTTTTCTCTTTAATGAAATAAAATATCTAAGAAGAAAGAATAAAATGAAGATGACATGGAATTTGTATAATATAGTCTAAGGGTAGTTGGCATATATAAAAACAAAAGTAAATCCAATATATTTTTGATAAGTTAGATAATATGGGAGTATATATTTGTGTGGGAGTATAAAATAAATTAATGTATATTATATATATATATATATATATATATATATATATATATATATATATATGTTCATTGATTTCTTCATATATATTTTTATGTTATTTTAAAATCTTTTAATGAAAATTTTGACTCTACTATTAACCTAATCGTCATACATCAAACTAATTTTTAATGGATCAAGAAGTTGGGTGGATTCTTTTAAATGGATACAAAAAATTTTAAAAATTGAAAAAAAAATAAAAATGACGTGGACCTCTAATACGCTGGCACGTGGCAAAGCTGTTTTCTAAAAATTGGCTACTATAAGTAATGACATGGATGGGTCAGTTTTATTATGGCGATGGCATGAATGAGCTCAACTTTTAACGGATGACATAAATGAGTCATTTCTGATAGTTCAATGTCATATTTGAGCCTTTTCCCAATTGTAATTTTCTAAAATATTAACCATATTATGTAATTAATATAGTATTTTGTATATATTGTATAATTTTTCCTTAATCTTTTAACAATTTCGTCGTTAAAAATGATCATGTCGTCACTAAAAATATTTCTATTACCGTCAAAAGAAAATTGTCATTAAAAATATCATAATTAGTGATAATCATAATTTTCATAAAGTACAAAGTGATTTGTAGGTAATAAGTAAGTAATTTTGGGACAAAAATTAATCTTGTCACTACAAGTCATGCTTTTATGATGAAAATATTAGTCTTGAAAAAATAATGTTGTCTAAAAGTTATACTTTTGAGGATAAAATGTTGTATCACTAACCACAAGCATTTGATGACATTTAATTCTATAGCGACACTATTTACAATTTGTATTTAACTAGGTTTTCGTTATTTTGAAAATCTACAAAACAATAACAATTATTAAAAACTAACTTATTTTTATAATGACTACTATACAAATTGAAAATAACAAATGAGCAGTGTACGTCTAAACATCACTCTTCATTGTTGCTAAGAAGTATAGATCAACGATTCTGCATTTGGCTCACTCAAATAAGTTTGAAAGCGTTTCAACACAGTCAAGAACCCTTGTACCCGAAAAAGAGTCGGCATTCTTGCTCATATAAGAAGCAATCAAGTGAACTCGATGATCATTTCAAAATAAAACTGAAGCAAAATAAAACAAGTACCATTCTTGAAAGCAATGGATGTGGGGCATGCCCAAACTCACAGAAAAGTGTTTCTACTTCAGAGTGGTTAAACCTCACCAGAGCCAAACTTGACACAGAAAAATTGCAAACAAATCGCTGCAACCTATAATTGTAAACATGCACAGATAATTTTCAATAACTAAGTAAAATAAATTAGAAATACTATAATGATCCACAATATATCCACAAAGCAGTGAGCTTAAAGTAGGACTCTTAACATGATATATGCATTTAAGGTATCAGTTCTTCTGGGAGGGAAATACCAACCACATAAAGTTTCAATTGGTTAAATGGTTTTGAGGGACAGAAAAGGGGGCAGAATATGAAGATGCAAAACAAGAGTTTCCTTTTCAAGTGATTGTGAATATATTCTTTAGAAGTTAAAGCATTCTGAAAATAGATACTTGGAGACCTTCTCCTATAAACTCACATTCGAGATGATAACTTTCAAAAAATATCAGCAGGTTGTGGGATGAGTTTCAGTTACATACTAAAGTAGAAGTCAAAAATGCTGAATAAGTCTGGTTTAACTAAGATATTTGAAAAGGGTATAAAAGCTTAAAGATCAATTTTTCAATGTCATACAGTTTGTCCATCAATACGAGTGGTTCTATAGCTAAATTTCATTCAACTTCAGACGGGCAAGTATATTTTTGATGAAACTGGAATAACTAAATATTGGATGAGTTAATAGTTTTTCAGATGTTGCAGCAGCTAGATTCAGTTATTGAACTTAACAAAGGGGACTCCTTGGTATATATGGAAAGATGGTAAAAATAAAAGGTTCTCAATTAATAACTGTTACAAAATTTTGATGAGACAATTAGACTGTTTATTTCGACAGACAAGGCTAAGCAGCAATAGGCAAAGATCCGAAATAACATGAATAAAGCAAAGAAAGATTTACTTGTCTTGCTACGGATGACATGCATAAATGCTTTCAAGCTTTATTTTTGCATTATAATCCTGTAAACCACATGACAACCATTTTAATAAAAGAATGTGTAAACATGGGGCATAATATTGAATACTGCAAATTGCACTAACCATTTCCTTTAATTTCCTTTTCTTCATCAAGATCATCAAACGAAGATATGCATAATCCCTTCCAATAGCCTACAAAAATAAAGAACAAGAGGTGGAATAATGAATAATCTCACAAATTCTTCATTTCGCAGGAATATCCAGATGATTCATTATCATTATGGAAACATTATTCCACCTCTTGTTCTTTCCAGAAGTCCATACATAGTCTTTATCAATTTATAAATTATATGTCATCTTTCAGAACTAAGTCGAAAAGCTATAGTAGGTGACTAATCTCAACTACCCTGAAGAAACAAAATAGCTGATGAAAACCTATTCTGACAAGCTAACCTTAAATTTTACAATTAGATTCATTATATTGATGGGTAAGATCCACTATATTAATGGGTAACAACTAGCAGGCACTAGTACCACCTGAAACTGATAATAAAAAAGGACCAAGAACAATTCATTTTTACCCTTTAGGTGTCTACGTCATTGTATTTTCCTCTCTTATGACATCCAAAATCACATAGAAAAATGGCTCATCTGGTACGCAGGATGGGATAGTAATCTCACAGGATAGAATGCGAGAATATTTATCCCGTGTTTGGTTGGTGGGATAAAAAATAATAATCTTATGGGATGTCTCAAAATAGTGGGATTAGCTATTCTATGTAGAAGATGGTATAGCTAATCCCCTGGAATATCATTGTCTATTCCATCTCACATATCCAATGAGTCCTAAGAATAACAAAATGGAGCTCCCAGGTTTTAATCCACACTACAACACTATTGGAATATTGATATATCTATTTGTTGAAACAAGTTGATTCATCTATTTCATCTCATTGTATATTTGTTTTCTACAATATATAACTTGGCATGTTGATTTCGGCCAAAATTTAAAAAATTCTTATATATTATTTTATTCCTTTTTTACATCCTAGGTAAATCTTTAGTATATATTTTTAATATTTTGTATCTTTTTTAGGAATGTATCCTACCTTATTTTGGAGTATATCACTTTACTGTTTTGTATTTTGTTTAGATTTCTACCTTATTTAGATGATTTGAAGTCGGCTTAGTGTTGAGTTTTAATTTAGATTTATTTTATTTCATCACTTGTATAAATAGGACGTTATACCTCAATTGTTTCATCCAATATTCATTTAATACAATCAATTTAATTCAATTATCATTAACTCATTCAAGCTATTCAATTCAATCATTTATTCAAATTCAATTCATTGATTCAAATTATCATTTAATTTTCTATAATCTCCTTCAAACTTCTTTCAGTTTTTAACATGGTATTAGAGCAATGTTAATTTCGATCTTATATCAATTTTTCGTGTTTTCTTCAACATAAAGTAACACTTTTCAACTTTCTAATTCACTATGTTTGGAATATGTCAACTGACATGATCCATTCATGGTGATTGCACTCGTCACTCTCTCTCACATTATTATCGTCATCATCGTCTTGGTGGTGCTCAAGATGAAACAAATTTGCTACTAAATCATTCATCTTGATAGTATTCACAATGTATAGAATAAGTCTACTTACTTGGTCCTTTCATTGCGACTGCACTCGCCAATCTCATCAATTATCAACCATCATCAATTCCTTTCTTTCTTTAATTTTTTAATCTGGGGATTAATTCATTATGGTTGTATTTTCTCCTTTTGCAATCTCATCTTTTATAATTTTTTGAGATTTCTCTTTGTTTGTTTGTGTTTTGAATTATTATATTTTTGGCATCTGAAGTTTTGCTAATGATCCTGATAAATAACTCTGATCTTGTTCATCTTCACTCACCAATTCATTCTTAAAACAACACAATTCCTCTTTCTCTTTCTATTCTTTCCCAAAATTTTCAATTGATTTTGAATTATTGGTGGTGTTTTATTCAAAAGGATCAAAATTATCAATCACCATTAATATTATTTTTTCAAAAAAAAAAAACTCTTTATTTTGGTGTCACTCTCAAATCAACTATTTTTTAATCTTCATTGGATCTCTCATTCAAATAATGCTCTTTCCTTTATTCAATTACGTCAACAACGCAATTCTTTAATTTTATATACCTATTGTGGTATTTTTTATTTTTTTTCAAGATCTTCATCATCAAGAATCACTCCTTTTGACACCATTTATTAATTAGTTTTATCAATTTACATCAGTAACTTAATTGATATCACTGGACCAACTGCTTCACTCATACAATGTGCATAGTTCGTATTGAATTCCGTTTTTTTTAAATTTCTATCAGTTTGATCATATTCATCACAACGTTCAATCTTCTTCTCACTGATCCTCTTCATCACATTATTTTGGGCAAGTTGGGTGTCCGTTCGTACCCTCCAACTTGAAAGGGGATATTGAAATATTGATGTATCTGTTCATTAGACCGGATTGATTCACATGTTTCATCTCATTGTATATTCGTCTACTATAGTACATAACTTGCATCAGCCTTGATTTTGGCCGCCTCAATATGTTGATTTCAACCAAATTAAGAAAATTTTTATATATTATTTTATTCCTTTTTAGATCCTAGGTAAATCTTTAGTATATATTTCTAATATTTTGTACCCTATTTAGAAGTGTATCCTACCTCATTTAGGAATGTATCACTTTACTATTTTGTACCTTATTTAGACTTCTATCTTATTTATTTGATTTGAAGTCGGCTTAGTATTGAGTTTTAATTAGGTTTATTTTATTTCATCACTTGTATAAATAGTATATTGTACCTCAATTGTATTCATTCAATACAATCAATTCAATTCAATTATCATTAATTCATTCAAGTTATTCAATTCAATTCATTCATTCAAATTATCATTCATTTTTTCGGCAATCTCCTTCAAACTTCTTTCAATTTCTTACAAACAGTATGTATAATCCCGTCTACTCCATCCATGTTTGACAGGTCTAGTTGGCGCCTATTTCTTGTGGGCAACAAGCTATTCAATATAATTAGATAAGGTATGACACAATCTGACCTTCACACCACCATCTATTTGGTAGATTTACATTGTTAGAAGAGAATTTAATTGAATTCTCTTGTTGAAATTTTTTGTCTTTTACAGATGTAAAGTACATGGTTAAAAATGTGTATTTCTTGGTGTATATATTTTATTTAACACTCTTAACGCAAGAATTCTCTCTAGACAAATGTTTACGGGGATGGGCACTGCTTGTTTGCCTCTTTATAAGTCCTCTTCAATAAACTAGGGCAGCCCCTGCCACTATGATTTAAAAGCTGCTATTAACAATTTCTCGCTTTGATATTATGATATATAATGTTTCTTTTAGAAAAGGACATAAATGATTTACTCTACAAACAATATCGACTGGCAGTTTGATAAGGCCATGACTCAAATATGGACTAACGAAGCAAATAAAACAAGGACATACCCAAGTCCCAGTATAATTTCACAAGAGGAACTTAGGGAGAGTAGTGTGTACATAACCTTGAGTCCGGAGCTAAAAGGGATACTTTTTCAGATTTAGGAGTCAAAACGGACAGTACTTTAATTTATGTTACAAAACGGATAATTTGCCCACTTTTGGAAAAATCATAATAATAATTTGGGTAAATTTCATAAATAACATACTTAAGACCATAATTATGAGATTCGTAGCAACACTTTCATAATTACTTAAACTAGCAACTTTTATTTTGTATTTGAACAAATTGTTGCTATAAAATACATATATAAATCGTTTTACTGTCCATATTTAACTCAAATCAGTTGAGTTACATATGGTATAATTAGCGATGACTTAAATGTGGAGATTTCCTTTCCATTAAAACCTCTTAATTAACGTGATTTTCATTATTTGTTACCAACCGAAATAAAAATTTAAATTTCACTTTCACATTATTGTTTTCATCCTAAAAAAATCAAAATCAAATTCAACTGAAGCTTGTTCAGTTCAATATCTTCAAAAATTCAAATTAAACCATTACTGTTGTTGAAGGTATTTAATCGTAATGTTGTTTTCTTATATGAATTTCATCAGTTGTTTGAAATCGATCAAAAAATTTTCGTTCTGAATTTTTTTTTGAACCATTACTTTATTTCATTCAAATTTTTTGAGTCATTACTGATGTTTCGTTCAAATATAGTGATTAAAATTGATTTTTCGTAGATTTTGAGTCATTAATGATTTTTTGTTAGAGTGATCAAAATCGATTTTTCGTTACGTTGTAAAATTTAATAATTTATTTCGTTAAATTATTTTGAATATTTTGTAAACAAATTTTGAAAAAAAGTAATGCAATAGTAAATTGAACTGATCGAACAATATAGTGATCAAAATCGATTTTTCAAGCTGCTCAATTTTTTGGAGTTCTAATTCTCGAAATTTAAGAGTATATTTGTATTTTGGTAAAGTTTGATTTTGTGTATTTTGATTGTGTTCGAATATGGATGTTACAAAATCATCACTATAGAAAAATACATATGAAATTGGATATGTACGTATAAAAATACAAATGCTTTAATATACCTTAAATGTATATTGAACAGAACAAAAATACAAATGAAAGTGCATATGTATTTATAAAAGATACAAAATACTTCTTTGTAACTATTTTTTTTGGGTTTTTCATCCGATGTTCGGTGCCCACATTGGAGCCCCGATTGATTCGGATCGCGCGTTGCAGGGTCCATTGAGGTGGCAGCGCTCCCAATAGAGTTTTTTCCGTACCCAGGGCCAAACTCTCGACCTCTGGTTAAGGGTGGAACAATCTCATTTACTGCACCACAACCCATGTTGGTTACTTCTATGTAACTTAAATATATATTTAGTCAGTCAATTTGTATATATGGCAAACCTATATATACTGTAATGAATTTTTTTTAAAATGTATTTGTATTTCAACATATACAAATACGTCCATAACCCCAACTACATATTTAAATAAAAAGAATACCCAAATTTATATTTCAATATTCCAATATACTGAAAATACATAATAATTATAAAAAAATACATATAAGCAAATACCTCTTCATAAATAATTTATATATAAATATATTTTTCATACATGCAACTTAGTATATGTATTTAACATACAAATACACATAAATACATATTACCCCAAGATGTATATTTAAGCTATCGGCTTGACCAAATACATATTAGCTTTACCAAAATACATACTACCCCAAAATGATATCAGCTTTACTGAAATCCCTAAATACATATCAATAAATAAAAATACATGTACATCGAAAAATATCTCTTCCTTCTTATCTTCTTCCGATTTATTGCAAGACGAATTTCAACATCGTCATTTACAATATTGCTTGACTTTGCAATTTCTTTTTCTTTCCTTTTATTCTCATATTTTTGTAATTTTGTGGCTTTTGGAGAAAAAGTTTTTTTTCAGCCATTTTTTTTTTTCAAAATATCAGCCATTACTGAATCGTTATAAAACTTGGACCTAAACTCCTTCGTACTCACTGATTTCTTCGACTGTATAGGAGTAGAAACAACTTTAAATATTTTGTCTTGAGTTAATTCAAAACTAAATAATGGTGCATTATCAGACAATAAATTAATAGGCGGTATACCCCTATTTGTTCGTGATTTTGATGTATGTTCTTCCATTAGAGCATAAAAACCTCAAACTTGAAGTTGCTAATGGTTTACAGTACAAAATACAAAATAAAAAAAATAAAAAAATTGATAACATGCGATAACTGAATTTATTAGGTACCTAAAATTGTGGAACACTATCCTTATCAAATTGTAAAAAAATGTGAGAAAGAAAGAAAACTTGAAAGAGGAATCTGAGGGATTTCAAACAATAAAAGGTAAAGCAAAAATCAGTTAAAGGAAAGAGAAAGGAATCTGAGAGATTTCAATCAATAAAAGGTAAAACAAAAATCAGTTAAAGGAAAGAGAAAAGAATCTTAGAGATTTCAAACAATAAAAGGTAAAGTAAATATCATTTAAAGGAAAGAGAAAGAGAAATGGAATGAATAGAGGAACAAAGAGAAAAAGAAGTGGAGTGAAAAAAGGGAACCTTATACATGATAACTTCTGAAAGGCAGTAAATGGGGGACCACACTTAAAATAATGTTATGTTTGCTACACAATGTAATTTCATTAAAGTGTTGCTATTTTTCATAATTTAAGTCTTAAAAATGCTACGTCTTGTGAAATTAGGAAAAACAAAACAAGCGACAATGTGTCCCCTCTAACTCTCAAAATGACCCATCTCACGTCACCCTACCCCCATTACACCCTCAGTTTACCCTACCCCACCCCGCCTCCATTAAATATATTATTTTTATTTCTTAAAATACTTTTTATAATTTTCTTTTGCCCCATCCCACCTCATTTCCATCCCCCTCTCTACCTCGAATCCCCACCTCCACCCAAAAAATTTAATTCTTCTAATTTTTTTTAAAAAAATTAAAAATATTTTCTTACCTCACGATTAAAATCCTTCCCTCTTTGCTTCACCGCATTTCCTACCCCTTTCCAAAAAGATATTTTTATAAGAAATTTTTTTAAAAAATAAATAATATTATTTTATATAAAAATAAATCTTACCCCAACCCCCATCTCTCCGTACCCCTGCACCCCTTTATACGACAATATTCCATTCCCCAAAAAATATAATTTTTTAAAAAAGTTAAATTTCTTTTTTTTAGAAGAGAAAAAGACATCTTTTCCTCCTGAACTTGTCCTCCCAACTCACTTTAGCACTTAAACTTAACT
>NC_061120.1:188112255-188142994 GCF_002878395.1 Capsicum annuum | reverse complement strand
ATGCTTTTAAATGTTATTTTGTAAACTTTTTGTGGTGATATGAGCATATACTTGTTGATGATTGTTGTTTAAGTTTCAAGATGATATCTAAAGGTGTTTTCATGGAATATATGTGGTTGTTAGTTGAATAACATGAACTTTGGGTGGTTTGATATGATGCAAGTATGAAATTCACCTATTCCTTAAAGAATGCATGCAAAGGTGTTTGATAAAATACCTAGGATGCTAGAAATTTATATTTACATGATTCCATGATATCTAAATGACAAGTCTATGTTAGCTATACACTTCAATATGGATTTCCATGCTATTTATGTGTTGTTATTGTTGTGGTATGAAGCATGTATGATAATGGAGATATGAATTATGTACATGAAATATATTCATGCTTTCCCCTACCATGTTTGAGATGTTGAATAAATACATGAAGTATAATATCCCCTACTTATGATAATGTGAATTGTGGACTCCAATCTTATGATCAAGTTAGTCATGTTGTGTCAGTTTCCTTCCATCGAGTCCTGGGGTATTTGTACCTGAAAACTATAGTTGTGTGCCTAGAGCCATGTCATGTTTCACGATATAGAAAATAAAGCCATGATTTAGTAGAATTCAGTCAGTCATGTGACTCAGGAAAACTCAGTAATATTAGTAGTTCAGTATCCTCAGTAATCTTAGTAGTTCGATAATCTCAGTGATCTCAGTACTCTGTAATATCAGTAACCTCAGTATTCAAAGTTAATCTCAGTAACTTCAGTACTTTCAACCAGTCCTCAGAACTCAGTACATTCCGTCAGTCATCAAAATCCAGTAAACATAGTTTAGCTTCGCTAAATAATACCACTAATATCAGTATAGCTAATCAGTTCAGTTTAGTTATTCAGTTCATCTTAGTTATTCAGTTCAGTGTCCTTAAGATGGGAGTAGATGTTAGCACCGAGTGAATCCAAGGATGGGAACTCACTTACCAGTTTAGGGTGTGATTCTTAGCAGTCATCCTTGTGTTTCAGAACTATGTAGCCAGCATAGGTTGAGACATCTTAGCCTGTCAGATTAGGGTTGATGAGGTAGCCTAACCTGTTAATTTAGTGTCCCACTATTCTATTTTTGAGTACCTGCCAGATAAGGGTCACTCACAACTGTCCTTACCAGTGGCGCGGTATTGACACCCTTCCAGTCGGGGTAGATATTGGACCCTAACTTAGCTATAATCGCTTAATTGGGGCATGTCGGTTAGATGACTACCTCTCGCAATTTCAGTTATAGATTTCAGGACTGTCAGCTACAGTCACCTAGTCTCAGTAAAGAACTGAGATAGTTCTTCAGATTTTAGTATATTAGGACTGTCACATACAGTATGGGACTTAGATAGTCCAATCAGATTCAGGATTTTCAGATACAGTCACTCTTGTTATCATTATTACCAGTTCTCAAAACTTAAACTATCAGTACTCAGTTTTAAAACTATTAGACACAGTCAATCAGACTAGTTCTTCATAATTTGAATTGTCAAAAATAGTCGTTCATCTATTCAGTATCTCAATATCAGTACCCTTATGTTGTCAGTATTCAGACTCAGTATTTAGTATCTCTATGAGTTCAGTTACAATTACGTTTACATGTATGTATTCTCACGTTCATATCAGTCAGTATTGTTCATGCATATAACCCTTTAAATTTAGCCTACCTCACTCATATACTCGGTATATTCAGATGTACTGACGCATTTTCTCTATGGTGTTTTCTCTTATGTTACACCATAGGTTTAAAGGCATGAGCTCCAGATCAGCAGTATCATTCCAGTGTTCAGATTTTGCAGTGAGTCCTTTTTATTCGAGGACGATATGATTATTGCTACATTTACTATTCAGTTGCTAGATGGAGTTAGTTGGAGACATGTTCCTTCAACTCTTTATTCAGTTCAGTTAGAGGCTTTCAGACTAGATGTCATATTAGATATTCAGATCTCATTATTTCAATATTTATGACTTGTTTTGGTATTGTTATACCTTTTTCAGACATTTTGTTATCAGACGTTTATTCAGTTCGAACCTTATGGCCTTTCATGTTTATGTTTCTACATTTTATGATATATTATGTAGTATACAGGTACAGATATCAGTCATGGATTAGCTTATGGTCCTTTGGGGTCATAAGCACCGTGTAGCATTCTGGTTCAGAAAAATTGAGGTGTTACAGACACAATGTATTTATTCACCGGGGAATGCCCCGACGTACTATGTTGGCGGAAGACGTTCATGAGGAAGGCCCGAGCTGTCAGGTAAAGCACGAGAGAATAGTTAGTATTAGTGTAGGTTAGATAGGATTTATTTTTGCATTTTTCTATTTTGGACTATATAAATTGAACTGGACATTGTAATTTTGATTCTTTTTTTTTGTTTGATTGTTGTACATGTTTTGTGTGGTTTGTACTTTTGTAGTGTCAAAATTAGCCGATACGCTCCACCAAGTGACCGTGGTCGAACCAGGGATCAAGGGGTGCCTAACACTTTTCCCTCGGTTAACAGAATTCCTTAACCGGAATCTCTGTTGGCAGATCAGTTTTTAGAGTCAAACTATTTTGAAAAAGGATTTCCAAAGGAGACTTGGCACACCCAATTTATGTCAAGTGGCGACTCTGAATTTAATTGTAAAATATCATTTTTGGAATAAAATTTTCATCTTTTTATCAGTTTAATAATAAAAACCCTTTCAAACTTAAAATTGAAATCTTTTGGAGTTGAAAAAGGGATGTGACAGCTCTGGCGACTCCACTGGGGACTCTTCAGAATTTGAGCTTATTTTTGGAGTTGTAACGGCTTAGTTTGGCACTATAGGTGTATAGACATTTTGTTTGAGTTGTTCTGTCTTATTGTTTATCATTGTTGAGTGACTACGTGCTTTTTGTTTACAGTTTTTATCGTATGTGTTACTGCTTTATATCTGGCATCATGTGCATAACCCGAGTCATTTATTCTGCAACAAGTCCTGGAGTGCACGTCGTGCACACAAACTCTAGTTGAGTCACCTTTATTTTAGGAGGGGGAGCCATCGGACGTATGGAGTGGGTGGAAATCAAAGCATCCACTATCGACCATATGCTCCCCCGAACAGCCTTGTTAGTAAACCCCAACGTAGGTTAGCCTTTAGGTCATGCTTATCTGCATCATATTGAGTCCTAGTGGCACCCACGTGGCCCTTTGTAGGAGACTCACATCTAAAGCATCCCTATGTTCTAAGTATTGCATCTTTGAGGGTAACTTGATCATTTGATGGACTAATTCAGAGAAAACATGTGTTAGAAGTAAGGTGTGTTTGAAAAAAAAAAGTGAGTCAAAAAGTAAAAAAAATGAGTTTCATAGTTTTTAGAATTCTTTATGGCTTTTGTTTTTCACAATCCAAAAATTCAAAAAGACTTTTTTTACCTTTCGTACTCATTTTGTCAAAGACAAAAATATCAAAAAGATTTTTCTTTGTTTCTTTAATAAGCTTTCATAATTTGAAATTTTCAAAAAAGATTTCTTTTAATAGGAGCTTTTTATAAAATTCAAAAAATATGGTAGAAGTTTTGTACATTTCATATAACGAAAATACTAAAAAGATTTTCTTTCATAGCTGTTGGTGTCATTTTTTATGTGAAGTGTCAAATTGAAAACTCAAAAAAAGATTTTGTTATGTTGTTCATCGAGTGTCTTTGGTCGTGTCTCAAGTCAGGGTGCAATCTGTGATTTAATCATTAATTATCCAATCGGGACGAACTACGCACCCCTGATTCTCCTCTCTCGGGAGTGAGATACGTAGGCAGCCTATTGTGGGTTCGGGGATCTTATTTGAAAAATTCAAAACGATTTTCTTCACTCTTTATTTAGAGTAAGTGTTTCATATATATCTTTAAAAGAAAACTACAAAAAGATTTTTCATTAATAGGTTCAAGCTTCATTTTCATAGGAAATTCAAAATCGAAAATCCAAAAAGATTTTTTTTGGTAATTATAGATTTCATTGTGTATAAGGATTTAAACTTGAAAAATACAAAAAGATTTTTGTCAATTCTTTTGAAAATTTGTTATTTTCTTCTCTTTGGAGTTTCAAGAAAAAGAATGAAAAAAAAGAAGAGTTTAATTGGCCATTTTGGAAAGACTTCATGAACTACGCACACCTGATTCTCCTCTTTCGGGAGTGAGATACGTAGGCACCCCTCTTGGGTTCAGTGACCTTTTCAAAAAGAAAAAAAAGGGTTTTGAAAAAAAAGTATTGAATTCTAACGCATTTGCTATCTCTTGTTATGTTAGTTTAAGGTGGTTGGTTTGTGGCATTTTGGATGGTCCTCCATATTGTACCAAGTCACAGAGAAGGTTATGGCCAACAAGGATACCGAGTTTGTTGTCACTAATCAGATAGGGAGTTCGGGAAATGATAATTTAGGAGATAATGAAGAGATTTGGAAATTAAGGCAGCAAATCCCACTGATAATCTGGAATGTCTCTATAGCTTGCCTCTCATATCACATGCAAAATTTCCCATTTTTATTGATATGCCACAACATGCACCAGGATCGACTCCGGGGCAACAATATCCAACCACTTCCAATGTTCATTTTCTCACTCCCCAATCCAAGACTACCACATACTCGGATCCACCTGTTGTTCATGATTTTGCGGCACCACCCCCACCTGAAGCTCCTACTTTTGATGTTCATCCATAAGTTGTGCCTCCCTACTTTATAAGAGAGCCTGCATTGAATATTATTGGTGATCAGCATTACACTTCTGAGCCTACATTTAAGTTGAATGGTCTTTACGATGACACTCACCCACCTGAATTACCTCCTAACACTGAGAAACCTGTCATGACAGAAGAACAAGAGAAAATGACCAGAAAATTGAGAAATTTGGAACTGGCTATGAAGAACTTGCAAGGACATGGGGATTATAAAAGTGTCTCATATAAAGACTTAAGCATGTTTCCAGGTGTCAACCTCCCTCCTGGCTTTAAAATGCCAAAGTTTGAGAAGTATGATGGACATGGGGACCCAGTGGCACATTTAAGGCGCTATTATAACCAATTAAGGGGCGCTGAAGGGAAGGAAGAAATACTTATGGCTTATTTTGGGGAGAGTCTTTCAGGCCTAGTTCAGAATGGTTTGTTAACCAAGACATTGACAAATGGATTAGTTGGGATGACCAAGCTAATGAATTTGTGCAACAATTTCAATACAATGTAGAGTTGATCCCTGACGAAAAATCCCTAACTAGTATAAAAAAGAAGAATACTGAGAGTTTCAGGGAGTATGAGATCAGATAGCGCGAATAAGCTGCTAGAGTAAAACCGCCAATAAATAAAACCAAAATAGTGGAGGTATTTATTAAAGTGCAGGATGAAACATATTATCAACACTTGTTACCTATATTAGGCAAGTCATTTATTAAGGTCCTAAAAATAGGGAAGATGATAGAAGAGGGAATTAAGACTGGTCGTATTATGAGTTTTACAATATTGAAAAGGACAACTCAAGCAATTCAAAAGGGTTCAAGAAGTGTTAGAGAGAAAAAGAATGAGGAAGTTGCATCTTCTACTGTAGTTGTACAGCGGTCACAGTCAAGAAGATCCCATTTTTGTCACTCTCAGGCTCAAACCCAAGTTCATTCCCAAGCTCCACATAATTACTCCCAAAATCCATTATACTCTGCTCCTCCACCTCTATATCTAGTATATAATACACAACCACATGTTCAATCCCCATCTTACCCATAGTGGAATACACCAACTGCTCAGAGTCGTCCTTTAACTCCATAAACATACCAAAACCCTTTTAAGCCTGATTTTTGATCTAAGCCAAATGATGAAATGAGGTAGAAGTTGAAAGATTGATTCACACCAATTGGAGAGTCGTATGCCAGTTTTTTTCAGAGATTGGTACAATGGGGCATGATCACTCTTCTCCTTGGTTGCACTCTTAATCAGCGTTCAAGAAATTTTGATCCTAATGTACGATGCGCGTATCATTCTGATGCTCAGGGTCATAGTATTGAAGATTGTCGAGATTTGAAAAGAGAAATTAAAAAGACGATTCATGATGGATCGATTATGGTGCAGAACATTGATAGTGAGGAAAGATTTAGTCATATTGATATGCAAACCAGTGGCTAAGTTGTCAAGCTGAGCAATTGAGAAGTCATCCCTCTCCCTACTAGGAAAAGGTCTGGTAGTTTATTCTATTTTCTTTTCTGTTATCCGAATTATTTTAGGGCTGTACTTCGGGATCTATCTTGTTTTGTCCATTTGTCGTTATGCTCAAACCCTTCTATCTTTCATTTTAATAGAATAGAGTGTCCCTTTTTTTCCTTGTGTTTTAAATATGTGTTGTTTGTTTGTTTTCCTTACATAGTACATTTTATGTTGATTCTAGTGATATGACATGCTAGCAAAATTTTCAGCCAGATCATAAAATCTAGTTTAAGCATGAGCATGGAATCAGAGGGTAAAGTCAGAAAAAGAAAGCATCTGAGAAACTAGGTAGAATGCTGAGACATTTGGTGATAAGTTAAAGCCTTCTTTGGGAATTAAGGCACTTATTTTGAGAATCACAAGAATAACTTGGTCATCAATTGAAAGACATGTATCAATTAGGTCAAATAGTGGCTGCGTGAACAGAACAAAAATCAGCTCCACAAAATCATGAGTCGTTCAATGTAAGGAATATGTAACAAAAGTGGAGTTGTATGCTAGAAAAACACAGAAGAAGTAGTGATGCACAGACTAAGTCAAAGTTAATGCTTAAAAGATGTCACAAATGATCCTCATCTTTCATTTTCATATTACATGATGTGTACTGGCATTTTCAAGGATTGATATGACGAAGGCATTTCATTCTGCTATCCAAACATTGTGTCATCCTTTGTTTACCACATTTGAGCTTTATCATTATTCTCTTTCATACCCCTCTTTTGGAATCAAGATGGGGTCAGCAAAACTCAAAAGAAAAAGTGTCGAGCAAAAGAACGAAGTCAAAAAGTTTCAAAAAAAGAAATGAGAGAAAAAGTATGTCAAAAAGAAAAAAAATAAGAGTGTCAAGAAAGATAAAGTCAGAAAATTCCCAAAGAAAAAAAGAGCCAATAAAAAAAAGATAAAGAAAAATCAGATCAAAAGAAAGAACAAGCTGCCAGAACTACGTATGACCTGATTCTCCTCTCTCGGGGGTGAGATACATAGGCTACCCTACTAAGGTCTTGGTCCAACCAAATAAACAATTTAGTATTTCCTAGTCAAAAGAAACTGGGGCATGAGTTGATCCTCATTATTTGAGTCTATTCCAAAAGTTGTAAGTCCTACACCACTTCAAGTGTCGTTTGGGCCTCATGTTATCCCTTCTTTCTAACCCTATCCAAAAGCCAAGTTATAATCAAAGAAAGACCTTCAGATCAATCTTTGGGGATGTTAAGGCTAAGCATGCAAGGGATATGATGATGCATTTGGGAACTACTTGTCTTCCTCAGCATAAGGAATCAAGAGAGAAATAAAAATGATAAAGTCTTATTGGTGAAAACCCTCACGGGCACCGTAAGGCGATGGTAAGTTGAGAGATATAAAAATGAAAGAGTCTTATTAGTGAAAACCCTCACGGGCACTATAAGGTGATGGTGAGCCGAGAGAAAAATGAGAGAGGCTTGTTGGCGAAAACCCTTCAAGGCGTCACTAGTCGAATGAGGGCCTAAGAGTGCAACTCAGTTTTAAGGTTGTTAACTCAACAACAATTGGTAGAAAGTTTGGATGAAAAGATCAAGTTGCTTAATCCAAAATGCATGGCATAATCATTAGAGTTTACTATCATTTTTTTGATGAATTTGTCGTTTCTTTGTTTCAAACGAGGACATTCATTGACTTTTCTTTCTTCTCTTTATTTTTGTTTATCTTTGAGTCAGTTATCCAAATAAAAATTGTCATTTTATTTTCTTTTCTTGTCTTTTAGTCAAGTCCGTGTCAAAATAAGTGAGAAAAGATTCCAAAACTAGCTACCAGCTTCATTAATTGCATAAAGCAAGACAAAAGCTAGCACATGAAAGAGACATGATTGTGAGCCAAAAAGGGTATGTAGAAGTTTTTTCAACAGAGAAGTCTGAGAACTCATGAAATACCAAGGTTCCAAGGGGTCTATCTGAGAAGCATGTCAAAGCAGAGATGTTGTGTTTGTCTCAGTCACTCTTAGTAATCTGAGTTTGTTCAATGAAGTAGTAAGTCAATGACACAGGCTAATGGTTGGAAGCAAGGTTAAATGTGATGACGGCAAGAGAGTTTGCCACGATATCCAAAGCCACAAACCAACCACCATGTTTTTTAACTCACAACCTTTCTTTGCATGAAACAGGAACACAAGTTACCTTCAAATCAAGGATTTCAAATCCTAAACATCAAGGCCCGTAATTTCTTACTTTTACAAATGCAGGAAGCAATGTTGCTGCACAGGTTTGATAATTAAATCATGGTAAAAATTCATCATCTTATATCCCTAGGAGACACACTTTCTTGTCCAAGGATTTCAGTTTTCATTTGCTAGGTGATACACTTCTTAAATTGAACTTTCACTCCTAGGATACGTACCTTCTAGTCGAGTCATTCCATTTGACTCTTAGAAGACATACTTTTTAGTCGATTCATTTCCTTTGACCCCTAGAAGACGTACCTTTTGGTTGAGTCATTTCCTTTGATTCCGATAAGACGTACCTTTTAGTCGAGTCATTCCCTTGACCCCTAGAAGATGTAACTTTTAGTTGAGTCATTCCCTTTGATTCCTATAAGACGTACCTTTTAGTCGAGTCATTCCCTTTGATTCCTATAAGACGTACCTTTTAGTCGAGTGATTCCCTTGACCCCTAGAAGGCGTACTTTTTAGTCTAGTCATTTTCCTTGACCCCTAGAAGATATACCTTTTAGTCGAGTCATTCCCTTGACCCCTAAAAGACGTACCTTTTAGTCGAGTCATTCCCTTTGATTCCTATAAGACGCACCTTTTAGTCGAGTCATTCCCTTAACCCCTAGAAGATGTACCTTTTAGTCGAGTCATTCTCTTTGATTCCTATCAAACGTACCTTTTAGTCGAGTCATTTCTTTTGATTCCTATAATATGTACCTTTTAGTCAAGTCATTCCCTTTGATTCCTATAAGACGTACCTTTTAGTCGAGTCATTCCCTTGACCCCTAGTAGACGTACCTTTTAGTCGAGTTATTTACCTTGACCCCTAGAAGACGTACATTTTAGTCGAGTCATTCCCTTGACCCCTAAAAGATGTACCTTTTAGTCGAGTCATTCCCTTTGATTCCTATAAGACGTACCTTTTAGTCAAGTTATTCCCTTGACCCCTAAAAGACGTACCTTTTAGTCGAGTCATTTCCCTTGACCACTAGAAGACGTACCTTTTAGTTGAGTCATTCCCTTGACCCCTAGAAGATGTACCTTCTAGTTGAGTCATCTCCCTTGATTCTTATAAGACGTACCTTTTAGTCGAGTCATTCTCCTTGACCCTTAGAAGATGTACCTTTTAGTCGAGTCATCTCCTTTGATTCCTAAAAGACGTACATTTTAGTCGAGTCATTCCCTTTGGCCCCTAGAAGACGTACCTTTTAGTCGAGTCATTCCCTTTGATTACTATTAGACGTACCTTTTAGTCGAATTATCCATTGATTCCTATAAGACGTACCTTTAGTCGATTCACTCTCCTTGATTCCCATAATGATGTGACTTGCACAAAAGTCCTTTGATGATAACTGGGGAAAAAATTTAATTCTTGTGTTGGAACTTCACTTTTCTAGCAAATGAAACCTCTTTATGATAATCTTTGTTTGGGATAATTTTCTTTTTAGTTTTGATGTGATTTCAGGAGCCCTCCTGGAGAATAGGGTGAAGAAATGAAAAGGCAAGGAACAAAGTGAAGAAGTTGAAAGTCAAGCAACAAGGTGAAAAGTGGAAAGTTAACAGATTGATGAAATAGCAAGTCAGTTGCCCACTTGAAGAACAAGGTGATGAAATTGCAAGTCAGGAGCCCACCTGAAGAACGGGGTGATGAAATTGCAAGACAGGAGCCCACCTGAAGAACAGGGTGATGAAATAGCAAGTCAGGAGCCCTCTCGAAGCACAGGGCGAATAAATGGAAAGTTAAACTACAAGGTAAAGCAATTGAAGACCAAGCAACAAGTGATGAAATTACAAGTCAGGAGCCCGCCTAAAGAATAGGGTGATGAAACTTAAGTCAGGAGTCCAACAGAAGTTGTATAAATAGGATTTTGTAATTTCATTTATGTTTTAACTTGTAATTTTCATTTTGATGAAATGACAGAGCCACGAAATGGAACCTCGATGGAACCTCACTCGACTCTCCAAGTCGGTATAGTCCATTTCCTTCCAATCCTTTGAGACACCATCACTTGATTCCTTCATAACTTGGGTGGGTAGGATGGCTTAAGTCAGAATTCGGTTCTTCTTCTTCTTTCTGTTTCTTCCTTTGAATAATGGTCGGGTCAAAATTCTATCTCGTTGTCTACTTCTTTGTTTGAAAATACTTTGTGTTTACATCCAAAGGGGGCATGATGTAGACACGTAATTTTGTCCCTCCGAAAGATTATTTGTCACCTATTTACCTTACCCTACCACGCACCCTCACCACATTCTAATTCCCCCATTAAAAGACAAAATAACAAACTCCATAACAAATGATATCCTATCCTAACCCACTTTACACCTCATCCTAACACCACTACCCCACCTACCCTACCCCTAGGCAGCCCCCCTCCTTCACATTTTTATTCCTTTTTAACCCTATGCACGACACGAACATAGGGTTTTTCCATTTTTTTTCTTTCTGAATAACAATATACATATTACATTCCAAGAATAAAAAAGGGGGCCCACAGATTTGTCTTTATTTTTTCCACATACACAATACATACACTCATCACTCACAGGAAATAAAAAGGAGGAAAAACACGCACCTCACCAGAGAAAAACACTCTCACTCACAGAATTTATAAGCACACACATCATTCTTCTCCACTGATCTTCTCCACTAAAACCGCAACACTCACACACACACAATCAAGATATATACACACATACCCACACACAGAGAACTGCACCATTATCCAAAAAATGGGAGAGTGAGAGATTCAAGATTGAGAGTGAGTAGATCAAAAAAGGGAAACGCAGCCACACACTCAGATCTCACTGGAAACACAGTTTCTCACGTCTGGTACGCGATTCCGGTGACGTTCGGTTTATTTAAGCTCCTTCCGGTGAGTTCTTGGCCGGATTTAGTTATTTGCAAGTCGGATTCAAGAGTCGCAGCTCACCAGAGCTCAGACGATACTATCCTCTTAGTTTTTTTCGGTTGGATTTAACAAACTTTGGGCAGCTGATCTTCGTGATCCAATTTTTGATAATCGTTCTTTTTTGGGTTTTTTTTTATTCGGGCTAGAGTCATTCGTTTTAGAGGTTGCATTCTTCATTTGAAATCTGTTCGGTTGGTGATGTCGGGCTACTAATTTGGTTTGCTCGTCGTTGGGGTTCCTTGTTCAAAAATTTTGATCTCGGATTTCTTTATTATCAATGAAAATAAGTTCTATCGAGGTCCATTTCCTTAACCCATTCTTTTTTTCTTATCTTTGATTTGTTGAATTGATTGGGATTATATGTAGTATGATTATGATTGTTGAACTTTGTTGATGTTATGTTGTTATGTTTGTGCTTGATAATGTGATTTCAGTGATATGTGGAACGAATTGAAATAATCTTGATGGTGTGATTGATAAAAAGAAAGTTGGGATGGGAATTGAAAATTGACGAAAAGGGTAGATTCAAATTAATTGCGATTTATTGTTGATATGAAACGTGATAGAATTATGTCTTTAGTCGAGAATGGATAGGCAATCGTTAGGTTCGGATAGGCAAATTTAGGCAATGGTGGATTGATGGCATGTTTGAGATATGTGTTGGAATGGTTTTGTTTTATTGCATTTAAGTCGCATTTAATTCAAATGTATTTATTTAGCCAGGGAATGCCCCGAGACACAATGTATTTATTCACCGAGGAATTCTCCGACGTACTATGTTGGCGGAAGACGTTTGTGAGGAAGGCCGGAGGCGTCGGGTAAAGTACGGGAGCGTAGTTAGTATTAGTGTAGGTTAGATAGGATTTAATTTTGCATTTTTCTCTTTTGGACTGTATAAATTGAACTAGATACTGTACTTTTGATTCGTTTTTTTTGTTTTGTTTGATTGTTTTACGTGTTTTGTGTTGTTTGTACATTCGTAGTGTCAAAATTAGCCGATACGCTCCACCAAGCGACCGTGGTCGAACCACGGGATCAAGGGGTGCCTAACACCTTCCCCTCGGTCAACAGAATTTCTTAACCGGAATCTCTGTTTGCGGATCAATTTTTAGAGTCAAACTGTTTTGAAAAAAAATTTCCAAAGGTGACTTAGCACACCCGATTTATATCAAGTGGCGACTTTGAATTTAATTGTAAAAGATCTTTTTCGGAACAAAATTTTTATCTTTTTGTCACTTTAATAATAAAAACCCTTTTAAACTTAAAATTGAAACTTTTTGGAGTTGAAAAAGGGATGTGACACCGTGTTTCTAGCATGGTCGCTTTAATGACTTATGTTGGATTAAATAAAATTCTTGGATAGATTATATTTGACTAATTACTTTATTTACCAAAGTATTAGGAGAGAAATTGTGTCTTATGTTTTCTGCTGAGGAGTATAACCACACACAGAGCCTTGTAATTACAAAAGTTGACCAAGGAGCGTAACCACACACATGCTCAACCTCAATATATTAAATTAAATTAATTCTTCTCTTTTACTATTTGGTAACTTATTTCAGTCACTTCTCTTAATTGATTTTCCTCTATTTTTATTATCTCGATTTATCCTGAATTATTCGCAACCCATCCCGCTTTTTTACAAATGAATTTTTCATTTCTTTTCTGTTATTATTTGTGACGGGTTTTATGTAAATCTAAACCCCATCTTACTCAAGCTCGCACTAATTAATAATTATCTAGACCTTACAATTGATTTAGGCCTAAGGAAAATATTTTAATAACGATAGGATTGAACCAACATTTACGACAACAAACCCAAATAAGGTATCAACATATGCAATACTACAACTTACCCATAGAAACATAAAAGAGATAATGAAACAAATTCAGATATATAACCACTCTCGTATCTTGGTTTCTAACACACCAATAAAACAATAAATTAACTACCCGTAAAAATAAACTATTATAGTATATACTGTCTACTTCTATGTCTACAAATTATTTGTGCATGATGAAGCTTCACTAATAAACAATCAGGAAGTTGTGAAGTGAACACTACTCCAATTCTAACAATTACAGAAAAATACCATTTCTATTCTATTAAGCCCTTTTGCATATCGACAATTAAATTAAAAAAATAAAAATTAATCACTGAACCTTACTCACACTTTAAGAACCACGTAGATCTAAATATAAATTTACCTTAACAATCAAACATATAAGAATAAATGTAATAATCGTCAACTGTTGCTTACTTTTCTTCTCTTGCTTTTTCTGTAAGTGATCTTTTCTTTCTAATTTCCATGTCAAACTAATTTAATTCTAACAACATAGCGCCACAAAAAAATATCACGTTAAACAGCCTCGAATTCAACTCCTAACATATTTATATTGCTATATATGTTCTATTAAATATAATATATGAACTACAATTAACCCACTATTACGCATTAAGTGGCAATACCAATATTAATGGCATAATATATAAATATGACCCTAAACTTGACACCAAATTATAATTTTGACGTTAAACTTTGACAGTACACAAATAGGACCTTTAACTATTCAAAACTGCACAATATGACCTCCAATCCTACGTGGCAAAACGTGTGTTCAACACGCAAAACTGGGCGCGTCCAGCTTAAAATCTAAGAGCATAATACATAAATATGACCCTAAACTTGACACCAAATTATAACTTTTACTTTAAACTTTGACAGTGCACAAATATGACCTTTAACTATTTCAAACTGCACAAATATAACATTTAAATGACTTTACACTATTATTTTTTCATTATTTTCGGCTCAAAGATGAAAATGGGATCTAATTTCTTTTGTTATTGTGGAAAAAGAACAATATTAAAGATTTATTAATTAGGTGGGTCAGCCTCATATGAAAAAATCGCGCGGGTATGTATATATATTATAAAGTAAAGGGCGAATTATGTTATATAATATATCTAAATATAATTTATTTAAATATTAAATTAAAGATGAAACTATACTAATAATAAAAAAAATTATAGTTTTAATAAAACGTTATTAAATTAACGTTATTAAGGATAGTAGTAGTATATTAAATTAACGTTATCAAATTAACGTTATTAAAATGTTAGTATTAAATTAACGTTATCAAAACGTTATTAAATTAACGTGGGGGCGGACCTACATGTTTTCCATGGGGTTCACCCGAACCCCCTTGGTAAAAAAATTACGTTGTATATATAAGGTAGAAAATCTATATTTATGTATGTATATTAATGTTGAACCACATGAAATAAGACACTTAGATAGCCCAGTGGTACTATTTTCTCTTCTTGGGCGCTTCCTTCAATCTACTGTGCGGATTCGATCCCTGCTAGTGATTTTTTTTTAATAAAAAAAAAAGCTACCTGCTGCTGCTATAGAAATAAATAAATAAATAAATAAATAAATAATAATAATAATAATAATAATAATAATAATAATAATAATAATAATAATAATAAAAATGACGTCATTTTAACACAAAAAAATAAAACTTTGATTGTGCACAAATATGACCTTTAACTATTCAAAACTGCACAAATATGACCTCCTCCAAGTCAGCCCTTTTAACGATGTGACACCATGTGATTGGATAAGTTTTTCACGTAGGTGCGAGTGAAACTTACGCATGGGGTTGCAAAATCGGAGGTCATATTTATTCAAGTTTTGAATAGTTAAAGGTCCTATTTGTGCACTATCAAAGTTTAAAGTCAAAGTTATAATTTGGTGTCAAGTTTAGAGTCATATTTATGTATTATGTCAACATTAATTCAATAAATTTTATCAACTTGAGGACAAATGATTTCACGTAAGCATGCAAAATAATTATTTGTTATACTACTTTACTCTAAATTTAATTATATAAAATTTATTAACATACACATGCTATAAATATTAGTAATAGGTTATAAATACATATAAAAATTGAGCAACTTAATAATATTGGAATGAAGTCTTGCATAATCGCGATGTTACATTATATAAAAAAAATAAAAATTAAGGGTTACCTCTTGTGAAAATAATTAACAATAAAAAAAAAGGAACTACAAACTCAAAATCACAGACCAAACCTCAAACTCTAATTTGTCTTATTTTTTATTCCTTTGTCTGTGTACATTTTTTGCTTTTGTTTCTCTCAAAGTTGCTTGCTTTCACTCTAACCTTTTCTTTCTTTTCCCAGTTTTCAATCTTCTGTCCCTGTGTGCGTATATTATCCTCTCTTTGTTTTCTCTTTTTTTTGTTTTCTTGCTTTTTCTCTCAAGTCCTCTTTTTTCTTGATTTTTTTTTTTTTTTTTGTTTCTGTGTTTTCCTTCACTTTGTATGTTTTTCCCCAGTCCCCCTGTGTGTGCTGTGCATGGTTTAAATATATTGTAGAGTGTTGTGTGTACATGTATAGTTGACGTGTGTGCGCATGTGTGGGAATAGGGGTAGTTGTAGATTAGTATGGCGTGGTTTTAGGGTGTGCGGGTAGATTAGGATAAGATTTTTTTTTTTTTGAATGATGAAAAAAATTTAATAGTGATAGAAATATTGATTAATTGATTGTTATATTAATAAAATATAAGAAAATTTATAACTAGTCTAAAATAAAATATAATTAATAAAATAATAAATTACTGGCTTAAAAATCTAAACTAAAAGAAAAAACATATTTTTTTGAAAATTCTCTTATTATTTAAAAAATATATATATATCCTAAAATGTAACTTTATTTTTTGAATCATTTTTTCAAAATTTTTAAAATGAAACCTACTAAAAATGAAAATAAAAACTGAAATAAACATTATATCAAAAATAAATTTTTGATGCTAAAAAAATAGATAAAAGTTAGGGGAGGGTCAAAAATTACGTGTCTACAATAAGTGAGCTCAAAAATCAACCCAATATATTAATAATTCATGATATCAGTTCTAATTGGGAACCATTGAAATAAACATGCATGTAAGACATCATTAATATCATATCAACCCATAACTCGACCATTTCTATCATGATGAAGTCAAACAATGCTCAATAAGACTTATAATATCTATTCAAGTCCCCGCACGAGCATCACATTAAGAAATAAAATAGTCAAATGCATAAATAAGGTCAATAATGTCAAATAAAGCTCTCGAAAAGGCAACACGAAGTATGTAATATCATAAGTCAACAACAACAGAATATAAGCCCCTGCACGGGCATCATGCAATATATAATAGTTCAAAAATCATATACCATAGTTATTTTTCCCAACTCATAGCATGCTTTACTTATTCAATAACTACCCATCTCAGCCTGAAGAAAGTTAAGCCATAACCTACATCGAAATGACAAAAATTCAACCCTAAAATCCTTTAACACAGAGCTTTTTCATTTCGTATGACATCAAAATTAACTACAACATTTAGATATAGCATTTATGCATAAAAAAAAAGCTAATGATACTCATATTGACCATATTTGAGCTGGATTCAAAGTGGGTTCAAAAAATAAGTTCAAAAATGAAAAAGATAAAACTGAATTTAGAAATACATTTTCTAAGGTTAAAGGAATGTACAGTTGAAAACCCAAGCAAAAAACGAGCTAAAAATGAGGTCCAAATCGATGAAATTTTTTTTTTAAGCTTTTCCAAAAAAAATCTCAAATTTTCAAGTTAAAACCAAGACTAAAGAGTGTTTTGATGAATATAATTCAATTTAAAGTAATGAAATCAAGTTTTTGGAGCTTATTCAAGCTTAAATGGTGATGAAAACCCTAAAAATGGCCCAAATATGAAGCTCAAAGTCCAAAAATGGTGAAAAATTACAAAACGAAATTTATATTCAACGGTGGCCGCTTTGATAACTAAATTATCGTTAAAGCAGCTACCGCTAAAGTGATGCTAGGCTGCTTGAGTGATTCCTGGATGCTAAGACGACTATAGCTTAAGTGGTCTTGGGCCATTAAAGCGGCTACTATTTAAGCTGTCCTTGACCATTAAGCGGCTGCACTAGATATCAACTACTGTTGGTTTTGGTGCAAGCGAATAATGTTCTGAATGGACTCTCAGAATCTTACTGGGACCTCATAGAAACAAATCACATATGCTATTAGGATAATTCGACATTCAATGGCGACATCAGCATTTTGAAAAAAGATTATTTTCAATAAAATAACCCAGAGGCCCTCTTAAGGCATATTTTCACTAGTTTTTCAAACAAAGGATCGAAATGCAAACTAAAAGGCTTCGAACCCAAACCAACCCTGCTACTAATCTAAATTCGAAAATATGGATCTAACAAAGCTATCCAAATCACCATCTGGCACTCAGAATATCAAATATTCATCAAAGTCAACTATGAAGCTTTTACAGCTCCAAAATACCTCAAACTCTCCCAACCCCCTCCTGAAGGCATTGAGAATCGTGCTAACCATTACCACACTCTAAAATAAATATGTAGCAACTATAGAGAAAGAAAAAAATAGTTAAATCACATAAAATGCAAGTTTTTACACTTCAGTTCATTACAATTGCAAATTTTACTGCATCAATATCGGACGTAGAATTTCTATTATGGAAACAAAAATCAAGGCCCGACCATGTCATACTGTATAAGCCCTTAAAGTAATTTTGCACCAATCGATCAACATCTTAATAACTGTATTACCCTTATATTTTAAAGCAGTTATAATAACAAATTTACCCAACCCAAAACACAGGTGTACACCATTAACCAAATGATATAAAACTCCATCCTCATCATCTTGGATTCTCATTATTATGTCAATCCTCACTTGGTTCATCTCGAGGTCTTTTAGACCCTCCATTAGACTATTCATGCCTAGTTTTATACGGATAAATATGTTTAAAGAATTCAGTATTATCTGATTCAATTACCATACTTTTAGTTATATCCATATGTTTGAATGTATGAACCAAAAACCCACATGCTTTACTACTTTTAGCATATCCTATGTACATGCAGTCCAATGTCTTAGATCCTATTTTCACCCTTTTAGGCTTAGAAATTTGGACTTTCACTAGACACACCCACACTTTGAAATATTTCAAGTTGGGTTTCCTTCCTTTCCTTTTTTCATATGGAATTGATAGTGTCTTACTGTGGAGCACTTTATTAAGTACTTGGTTAGCTTTAAGGATATCTTCCCCCCACAAGTTTTGTGGTAAACCTGAACTTATTAGTAAGGCATTCATCATTTCCTTTAAGATTTAGTTTTTCCTCTTCACAATTCCATTAGATTGAGGTGAATACGGGGCCGTAGTTTGACGAACAATTCCATTCTCTACATATATTTCTGCAAAGTGAGATTCATATTCTCCACCCTTATCACTTCTTATCATTTTGATCTTTTTCTTTAACTGATTTTCAACTTCTGTTTTATATTGCCTAAACACATCTATTGCTTCATCCTTACTGTTTAGAAAATAACATAATAGTACCTAGTGCAATCATCAATAAAAGTCATAAAATACTTTTCCCACCACGAGATGGTGTTGACTTCATATCACAAATGTTAGTGTGGATTAAGTCTAAGGAATTGGAATTCCTTCCAACGGACTTATATGGATGCTTAACATACTTTGATTCCACACACGTTTGACATTTTGATTTATTACACTCCAAGTTTGGCAAAACTTCTATGTTAACCAGTTTTCACAATGTTTTATAATTGACATGTCCTAATCGTTCATTCCACAAATCATTAGACCCAAGCAAGTAAGAAGAATCAGAACCTTTATTGATTTCAACATTCATTACATTCATCTTAAATAGGACCTCAGTGAGGTATTCTTTTCCTACGTATAGTTCTCCTTTACTAAGTACAATTTTTCCAAAAACAAATACATATTTGATTCATTTTATCAAGAAGTGATACAGAAATTAAGTTCTTCCTTAAGTCCGGTACATACAAGATATTATTAACAGTCAACACTTTGCCTGATGTTATTTTCAGGCAGACTTTTCCTGTTTCTTCAACTGTTGCAGTTGCAGAGTTTGTCATATAAATCTTCTCTTCGCCTTGAGCCAGAGCAAATGCAGCAACCAACTTTTTATTTGCACTAACGTGGCGGGTGGTACCAGAATCCATCTACCATTCTCGAGGATTTTTCACCAAGTTACTTTCCGAAAGCATGACACATAGATTATCCATTTCGTTCTTGGATTCAGCCATATTTGCTTGATCCTTATTTTTACCTTTCTTTTAGGGCACGACAATCTGTTAACTTGTGGCCAATCTTGCCACAATTAAAGCATTTTTCCTTGAATTTCTTCTTAGGATGATGTAACACTCTGGGAGTACACCCTGGACGCCACACAGTGCTTACAGTCATAAGTAACCATAAACTAACCCATGAGCTGGTACCTGTTGTGAGCACTGAAAAAAACTGCTAATAAAAGATACACATATGCGGAATAACTGAATATGCCATAAGGTTTTATAATACTAAGACATTACCGAACTCTTAAATCTGAAACAACTGTCTAAAAGTAATAACGTAAAGACTAACAATCAACTGAAAATTGTATAGTTGTCTGAAAGTGTCTGAAAGCCTCTAACTGAATGACTGTGGGGTTAATGGGACATGTTCCCAAATAACTCCGACTGACTACTGGACTGAAGTATTAAAATAAACATAATCGACCCTTTAAATATGAGGACTCACCACTTCTGCTGATGATGATGCGTTGAAATGTCTAAGTGTGGTCGAAAACCTGAGCGCTCGAACCTATGATATGATACATCATAGAACAAGAAACGAGTATGCGGTCGGTACTTTGAATGTACTGGTATGCTAGATAAGGTTAGACTGATATATATGGGCTCATGTGTATGAATATCAATTGACTGAATGAATAACATGAGATAACTGGATATGTGTGAATCCTATAAATCTAAAAATATATGATCAAACATATAACATGATTCTAAAATAGTCTGTAAATTAAAATACTGAAATTTAATAACTGAATAACTGATAAACTGTATGCCATGGTCAAGCAAAATTGAACTGAGTTCTGAACTGAGTACTGAAACTGAAACTGTGGGAGGTATCATCTAACCGACATGCCCCAAAACTGAGCTGATCAGAGTCCAACCTGTGACCCCAGTTGGAAGGGTTCTTGTACAGTGCCACAGGTACTAACAATAGCTGTGGATTCAGTCCTAATCTAGCAGGTAGCCCCGACGATCAGTCCTAAACTTGCAGGTGATCCCTGAGAGTGTCAGTCCTAAGCTGGCGGATGACATCTCATAACCTATGTTGGCTATATAGTTCTGGAACTTAAGGATTGCTTCTAAGGACCCAGTCCTAACTAATGGGTAAGACCCCATCCCTAGGTTCGCTCGATGCTGAATCCTACTCCTAATTGAATGACACTAATTATAGGACTGAACTAAGTTTAACGGAACCCACAACTGACCGTATTAACCAACTGAATAATATTGCTCATGGTATGACTGAAATCATTTTGTAGATACTGAAAACTAGGTAAACAGCTAAATTTTGAGTATTCATAACCCTCAGTACTCGACCACTATAACAATAGGGACACATGAAAGCTTCGAAACCATGGAAGGGAAATCCTTGTTCACAATTATTCACTTAAGAATTTCATCAAACACATGGGAGACATGAATTTAAACATGGAAATACCTTTAAACATGATGAGATAACACGATCACATGACAAGATCATAAACCGAGGATTTATTCTGGATTCTTATGAACATGATATGGAAATCACCATATTTAAAATATTCTATAATGCATTCCACTTGAAATAATTTATAATCTTAACTTGAAATTTAAATGGTAAGAAATTTATGGACTTAAGCATAAGAATGAGTGAAACATGCGGGAATAGCATAATTGCAATACTAAAATCATACTTAGGGATTTAACAATGAAATTTCATGCTTCAAATGTGTAAGGGTCGCTTTTAACGAAAATAGATTGTAAACATCACGTATAATCAAAATTCATAACAGTTTCATGGAGATAACTCATTATAAACATGTAATTTCATAATTTAAAATATAAAAGATGGTTAAGAGGCCAAAAATAAAACTAAACCTCCAAGACTTGGCTAAATTTTCAGGTTCTAAGCCTCTTGTACATGTACTAAAATCTAAACTGAACTAAGAAAAGTATGGGGTATTACAGCTGATTGCTTTGTTGTCCAACTTTCTTCTGCTTCTTTGAGTTGTTAGGATCGTCTTCTATAATATTAGCTCCATTTATTGCAGAATTTCCTTTAGACCTCCTCTCTACGGCTTTATTATCTTCCTCAATGTGCAACCTCACAATGAGGTCTTCGACCGTCATCTCCTGTCATTTACGTTTCAAGTAATTCTTGAAGTCTTTCCATAAAGGTGACAACTTCTCAATTATCGCAGCTACTTGAAATGCCTCGTTCACAACCAAAGCTACAACAAAGTTTATGTGAACATTAAGAACATTTTTAATATGTTTAAATAAGGTATTCATTAAATTTATACCTTCTGCAAGGAGATCGTGGATGATGACTTGCAACTCCTATATTTGAGAAACGACAATCTTCTTGTCGATTATTTTGTACTCTAGGATTCGCGCAACATAGAACTTCTTGGTTCCCACATCCCCAGTTTTGTATTTCTTTTCCAGTGCCTTCCACAATTATTTATATATCTTTATTGCGTTGTAGACGTTGTACAAGTCATCTTGGAGGCCGCTTACGTTGTAATTCCTACATAGGAAATCAGAATGTTTCCACGCCTCTGTTATAACAAATCACTCCTGGTTCGAAGTTCCTTCGGGCACTTCTGGAGCATCTTCTGAAATAAATCTTTGAAGACATATGATTGTTAAATAGAAGAACATCTTTTGTTGCCACCTCTTGAAATCAACTCCAGAAATTTTTTTGGGCTTTTTTGCTAGTGCCATTGCGGGTGGCGTATTTGTACGACTGATTGTGGTAACATTAGTTGCTGCCACACCTGTCACACCATCAACATGACCTTCTGTAGTCATTTTTCCTGTCAAAATAAGACAATCAACTTTTGTATAAAATTATACTTACTACATGTTCGTAGCAACTTATAAATACTATTTGTTTCTAGTTTAACAACGAAGTTTTTATGTCTTTCAATCATTAAATGAATGACCTTTAACTTGTGTTGAAGATTTTATTTCTTCAAATCAGTTGTTAAGTTCAAACGAAATAGAAAACTTAAAGCTTTAATATCCAGAAACCAAACAATATAGATTATGAAAAATAAACTTTAGTGAAAAGAAAATTTCACCAAACAGGCAAAAAAAGAAATTTTTTTCAAACTATTTCTTTAAGATTGTTGTTTCACGTACACAATCTGCATGTTTATACACTAAACTTCAACACAAGTTCAAGACTTTTTCAAGAACACTTATGAAGTTTTCAATACCTTCAACACAAGTTTAATATGAACTACCAAAGAAGTGTGTTATTTTTATTTTTTTAAGAAATAAGATGAAACAGAATAAGTCAAATCCTTCGAATTTACGAAGTGTCCTTAAGGAAATAATTCCTCTCAAGTACCCAAGGTTGTAGAATTTTCCTCCTAGGATAAAATGGCTTCACAATCAGACTGTAGCGGTACCTCAAACGTTTTGATTTTCTTCAAACACACTCAACGAGAGATGATCACACAGAGTTTTTAGAAGCTTCTGTGCAAAAATTTTTGTACTAAACCTATAGAAAAAGTGCAGGTTTATATAGCATGAAGTGCCTCTTCAAAAAGGAGGCAATGATTCATCGGAAAGGTGTGTTATTTTGGAATAGTCATGTCAGTACATTCCGAAATATGTCTTTTCTGAACAAACACAACTGACCGAACAGTCACCCCTTTTCTAAAATAGTATATTTTTTCCTTGAATGATTGTGTCTCTCCATTTTCTATTCACACCAATTGAACCCAACAAGATTCACATGAGAGATCAAGTTTCTCATCAACAATCTTTCATTTCTTACTCAACTTCCGTCACTTGAAAAATACTCTGGCTTTTTTTCCCTTCCCTTTCTTTTTAGCATTCTCATCAATAGCTTCTTCAACACCTTTGTCAAACAAATTTCCAACATCCACTTCTATATCTATAGGATCAGGGTCTAGTTCACCTCGAGTAGGATTAGGACTCTTGTTCAATTTTGCAATTCATCCAAATGCAATGAAAAATTTGAATCTGAATACTGGGAAATCAATTCTTGTTCACCTAGATCATCAACATCAGAATTACTTAAACATAAGCATGATTACCCCACCATCGATTCATTGATCGATGCTTATGACCCATAACAAAAAACCAAGCAAACCCTTAAAAGCACTACACCAAAAGCCAAAAAAAGAAAAAAATATATTATAACTATATATGCAGCACTGAAAAACTTACCTAAAAAAAACACTAAAAAGCAGTTACCAGTGACTAGTTGGATGAAGAAGAAGAACTACCTGCATTTTTTTTTTTTCAATTTGAAATCACCGTAAAATAGGAAGAAACGAGCAAAATTGAACTTCAAAGAGAAGGGAGCACACGCTATAAATATTTTATGCCGCCTGGATATTTTTAAAGTTATTAAGGGAGGGGTATTTAGGTGTAAATACCTTAGTTTTTGGTCTATTTTGTGTCTTAGTATTTTAAGATAAACTAGAATACAGCTCGCGCGATGCGCGGAAATTAATCGAAATAAACATAAAATTATTTTGTTAATTTGATCATATTGGATTTTTTTTTATTTCATCAATTATAGAATTTAAACAATTCATTTATTTTAGATTCACATGAAAGATGGAGTATAAATTTTTTTTATTTAACTTAGTAAATAAAACTAAAAGGTAAAAAGTGCAAATTATTGATAAATATAAATTTGTTTAATTTTACTAACTCAAAGATAAAAAAGAGAGAGAGAGAAATAATATATACATATGTGTATATAAACTACTCACTTCATTTTAAAAGAAATGAACTACTTGTCTTTTTAGTCCGTTTAAAAAAGAATGATCATTTCTTTTTTGGTAATACTGTAATTTCAAATTTCCATATGACATGTTTAAGACCACAATATTAAAGGACATTTTGATACATTTGATACAACTTTAATTTAAGGCCATAAAATTCAAAAGTCTTTTTATTTTCTTAAACTTTGTGTCAAGTCAAAGTAAATCATTTTTTTTCTAAATGGAGTGAGTATATGATTTGTATTGGAAGTATTTTATTCTTAAATTTCAAATGTTTGGGTTTTCCAAATATTTTTTATTTATCACATCTTTAAAAATCTAAGAAGACAGTTTACACTATTCATTCATGTTTTTCTTTATTATTGATTACAACATTATATCAAAACTTACAATTTTCTTGATGCACGGAGTTTACAATAAAAAGTTCTATAATTTTAATAATGGCGTCACCTAGCACCTTCTCCTATATGCCTCAACTCTCTATCTATGCATATCCTACTTTCTTCCTTCTTTGAGCTTAAGTTCCAGCATCATTTTCTTGTATTATTCACTATTTCTTCATATAATTCTTGCATAGTAGAGAAATTGTTTTAAGTATTAAAGTTGATCATACTGCATCATTTTCTATAAAAGTCTGTGGAGATGAAAATATATTCCATAATACTTTAGAGAAACTCATATGCTAAAGTTAATTTCGCACTCAAGAGTAATAAGGGTCGACACACACAAAAATAAGGAAACTTTCACTTTCAAATATTTAAAACTAAAAATAGAGAATTATAAGGAGTTGCATCCTTTCCAAGTCTCATGAGCATTTTATACTGCATATTAACTTTGGCAGCACTTAAGTGGTCTAGACCATACAAAACACAACAATGCAGAAATTCAAATTATAATTGAAGTGAGTATATGCAACATCTTACATAAGAGTGGTGCCACATCGCTCATATGCATTACCAAAGATCTTTTTAAACTTTATTATTTCTTCTATTTGTGTGTTTTTGACCATTGCTGCTGCTACTAATCATTTTCTGAAAAAAAAAACTCTGATAAAAAATTAATTGAGATATGTTAATTATTCATTTCAGATACCAACTTCACATATAGTTTGTTTAAGATATGAAAGTTGATTTATTATTCTTCTCACATAACATAAAATACTGTCCTAGTTCATTTGAAATTTTTTACGTCTTTAATAAGCAAGAATCAAGTATTGTTTCCAAGTAAATTTGTACATCTCATATTCTCAGAAGCGTTTTAAATGGATACAATTTCTTGAGACCACAAGACACGCACAAGAACATCATGAAAATAATTGTGAAACCAGTGAAGCACGTGAAGGAAACATAGTAACAAAAGATAATTATTCTTCATATCAATTACCAAATATGTTGCTTCTTTCAAGACCTAATCAAGCACATTAGGTTTCTTCTTTGCAAACACAAACAGATCCGACGAAAAGATCAAAATTAATTTTCAATTAGCCCTAGTATGCTTCATGATCCTTTTATTATTTTTAAATTTTTCTTAGATAAATTTTGAGTTGATCTCCAAACCTCCTACAAAGCCGCACTCATATAATATGATGAGAAGAACGGAGGATGGAAAATACTAAATTAATCTCCCATGCATCTGAAGTCGTGAGCATAAAAAAGAAAAGAGGTGGATTCACATATAAATTAGTCAAAATAAGTGGGAACTTTTTAACTCCCTAATATTTTCATTTGCTATAACAATAGTGATACCAATAGAATTCAAAAATTGTTGACGTTTTAACTACAGTCATGCAACATATGGAAAGAGAACTAAAATAGGCATGAAGGATTTTTTAAACATCATAGATAAAAAAAAAAAATACTTGAAAATACTTTTAAGGTCAATAGCCCATTGTACTGGAAAAACATGAAGTTAAGGCATCAATAGTAGTCTGTATCCATGACAAAACACTTAAACATATTTCAATGAAAAAAAGAAGAAATTAAGGATATTTTCCATGACAACTTTATACAAAGTTAAACAACAAAAGATAAAAAAAATATTCTAATCTTTTCGGGAGGGAATCGAGTGACCACCGAGTCATGCATGTTGTCTTATTTTGACAACATGCTAACATGTTGCCCATGTTGTCATGCATGGGGATTCTGACTGAAAAGTTATGTGGTGCTCAAAGAAATTGTTATTTCAAATTGTTATTTCAGAGATCGAACAGATTGAAGAGATTCTATATCTAATGTTGCAAACACATACAGTTTATACTTTCTTGTAACTTTCCACTTTAAAATAGACAAATAAATTTCTAATTTAAAATAAATTGAATACCTTTCAATATCCATGATCTATCATAAATTTTTGTGGATTTTTCTTAACCCATTTTGTGTATGAACTAAAAAAGAATATTTCTTTTGTCTATTGATCTGCTAATGAAGTGTATAAAAAAAAAAGTAATAGGAGAGCAGTTGGGAAGAGAAAGAGATGAGAGAAATAGTGTTCTTGAATTTAAATTGACAGTTGGTTTTTGTTCGATGTTCTTAATGTTCGAACAATTGAAATCACAATTTGAAATGTCAAAGACATTTTGTGTGACGTAGTGAAACCATATTTTGGGGAAACATGGAGATGCTGATGATATGGATAGTGAAAAGTTTTTTAATTCTTTATTTGAAAAAACATATTTTACAATGCTAAAAGAAACGTTATAATTTCAAAATTGAAAGTAATTACACAGTTTTAAAAAAACGTATAATTAGATTTTATTTGTTTTGGTATTTATGAAAAATGTACAGTTTAATTTTTATTTTTAAAAATACATATAGAAAGTAAAAATCAGTTAAAAAAGACATAATTGGTGGAGAATGTAAAAGTGGCATGTAACGGAGTGGAGTTGTATTTGGTGTTGAGTGATTTTTATGGTTTCGGATATATAGTTTTTAGTATTATTTTGTGGCTTTAGTATTATCTTGTGGCTAGCGTTGTTAGTTTATTTTGCATATTGTACAAGTCTATAAGCATTTATGTTTTGTATTTGTTATATTATTATTGGTTCTAAGCTGGGGGGTCTATCAGAAATAGCCTATCTACTTCACCTGAGGTAGTGATATTGTCTGCGTACACTCTACCCCCAAACCCCACTAGATGGGAATACACCGAATATATTGTTGTTGTTTTAACTTCCCACTTTTAAAATATATATATATATATATATATATATATATATGTGTGTGTGTGTGTGTGTGTATGTATATATATATATATATATGTATGTATGTATGTATGTATGTATAAGAGAAAAGAAATGCTAAAATGACTACCCATTACCCAAGAAGGATCAAACGATTTTTAATTTATTTTATATTAATCTTGTAATTAGTTTTTGTTAAAAAAATGGAATAACAAATGACTATTTAAAAAAAAAAAAGAAAAGTCAATTAAAACAATCCCATTTCCACCTAACGATGAATTTTGTAAGAAAGAAATATTTTATTAAATTAATATTTTGGCAATCAAAATCAAACCTGGGAACTAGTTCCTAGGGACAGGATGAAAAATATTGTTGACTACAAATGGTTATTTTGAATTAAAATAAAAATTGATAGTTCCACTGATCGGTATAAGGTATGTCTAGTAGCAAAAGGTTTTAGCAATGTCCAGGATTGGACAATTATTGAAACATTTAGTCCGATTTCCATATCAATCACTATCAGGATTGTCTTATGCATTCTGTCCAAAATAAGTGGAAGGTTCACCAACTTCATGTGAAAAATGCATTTTTTCAAAGTAAATTACAGGAGAAGGTATTCATAACTGAACCAAAAGGTTATGTCAATGCTAATTTCCTTATCATGTTAAGTCGCCTCAAAAAGGCCATTTATGGCCTAAAACAAGCCTAGTGAGCCTGATATGAGGCTTTTACGTCTCATTTGAATACTATTGGGATTGTTAAGTCCGAATCAGATGCCTCTATTCCTTTTTAAATCCTTGGTTGCCACTGTTTATATTCTAGTATATGTTGATGATATTCTCATTAGTAGGAATCACCCAAACTTGGTTGCACATGTCCTCAATTCTTTGGCTAGCAGGTTTTCCTTAAAGAATCTTAGTGAAGTTAATTATTTCTTGGGGATGTAAGTTAAGTTGTTCTCAATGGAATTATCTGATCACAGTCCCTGTACATTCTTGAGAGTCTTTCAGATGTGGATATGACTTATTGCAAAGGGGTTACCACACCAATGTGTTCAAGTTCACCACCAAGATCGGTTGATGGTTCAGCCCCTGCCATAAGTTGCAATACTTTTCATTTAAACTGTCCTGATATCTTCTTTGTAGTAAACAAGTTATATCCCAATTTATGCATTCCTCGAGTTTGGAACATTGAAAGGCAAGTAAACTACAACGTCGTGCTTGAAAATTTGTCACCATTTTGATTGAAATTTATATATGTATGCTAATTTTGATTGGGCAGGCAAGTGATAAAATCTCTACGTTTCGCTATACGTTGTTCTTGGGACCAAATCCTATATCTTGTTCCTCTAGGAAGCAACAATCAGTTGCTCGGTTTTCTATAGAAGTGGAATATAAATCGGCGGCCAATGTACTCTCTGAGATTACGTGGGTTCAAAACCTGTTGGATGAACTACGCTACCATATCTCACAAATGTCTACTATTTTCTGTGATAATATTGGTGTTTCCTATCTTAGCAAGAATCAGATTTTCGACACTAAGATGAAGCACATTGCAGTGGACTTTCATTCCGATAGAGTGGTTGTCAAATATCTTCCTTCGTGGATCAAGTTGCAGACATTCTCGTCAAGCCACTTCCCAAGACTACCTTTCTTCACTATTTATCCAAGTTGGTTGTTGTGGCACGACACCTAACCTGAGAGGATGTATTAAGATAAGCTTGCAGTTATAAGATATCCAATCTTATCTACAAGATTATATTAAGTTGTTAGATCAGTTCCTTAAAGTTAGTCAAGTTAGTTTCCTTAATGTTAGACGAATTAGTTATATTTACTTGTATTTAAGTAGATTCTATGGTTGAATAAAACTCATTCAAGTTTGATTTCATTCTCAATCTCTTTAGAAGTATGTGATCATCTTATAAAAAAGTTAAGTTGTTAACATGTGGCAATTAAACTCAAACCTAGAACATCTTCCCTACTCTATTATTGTTTACCATGTATTTGGTATAGGTAAATTTATAGCTGAGTCAATATCACACGCGTTTCGATTCTACCTTATTTTAGGTTTGATCTACTAGCAGGTTGATTATTAGTTGGCAAAAGAAAACAGTAATGCTGAGAATAAAGATTTTAACTCAAGGTTGTATTATTTGGTACTTTGCTCCAAGCCTTTAACGAATAATCATGCTGATCAAACAACTCGTGCCAGCATTACAAAATTCAACTCGTGCTTCACCATTACCGATAAAAGCCCTAAAAGTAAAAGGGTAAGGGCAGTAGTAAAAGCAGAAGCAGCAGCTGCAGAGATAGCGAGTTTGGCTGAGGATACGCCATGAGAATGAAGGGCTTGACCATTAAAGCTTGGATTTTTCCTTAGTAGATACGATACAATAGCTATTCCCGTCACTGTATGGTGACAGCAGATGCAAAGCGAGTAGGCAGAGGCACCGAGGCAGAACTCTATCTCTCAGTCTCAGTGAACAAACGAGACTTTCGAAAACTGTTTTAACTTTTTGAAGACAAAGTTTGAAATAATTTACTTGGAACATACTTGGGTGATTACTTGTGACTTTCTTCAATTGATTGAAAATTTCCATACTTTCATGTGGACAACATACACAGTTTTAACCCTACCGTGTGAAGATAGAGAGTCTATTTTCGATGGACCCTTGGTATGTAGTGACCAATGATAATACCTAATGAAAAATTCCAAAGTTTTCTTTTTCATTCGTTTGAAGAAAATTATATATAGTAGAAATACATGAAATTTTCTAAGTTTTTCGCGTGGGAATCAACTCAAGAAATTACCAAGACATATTGAGTTGCGTTAACAAATATACTACGACAGTATGAAAGCCAAGCAATAAATAAAATTCATGTATTACTAATATAATTTACTTAGTTTAGCCTAATAGTTTTCTATCAGTGAAACATGTTACACGTGTTCCAATAAAGCTAAAATAGTAAGTAAAAGAGTCCATGATTTTTACGTGGAAAACACCCGGCTAAAAAAGAGTGTGAAAAAATACGACCTGTACCTTTACAGGATTTCACCCAACTTCACTAAAACACTTTAAGCGTCAACAACAGAAAATTCAAAGGCCTATTGTAACCTAGGAATTGTAAACTCTAATTCCTACTCCGACAAAACACACAAACCTCCCAAGGTATGTGCTCCCAAGTCTTCGAGTTCCACAACTTGAAGATAGTGATCCTAAATCAGTTTAAACTTCACTGAGACTAGAATTACATA
>NC_061120.1:188099890-188109255 GCF_002878395.1 Capsicum annuum | reverse complement strand
CCAACTCTCACTCGAGTTCATGAACCAGCCTTTCAAGTTTCTACATGGTGTCAAGTAGAATTACCATGTACCAAATCAGATCAGTCATATCTAGAACATGCATGAACAAATAAATGTGCACATATCTACATATACTACCAACTGATAGTTTAACAAAAAAAAAAGTGAAACTTAACTAGAAAATAGATGCATGTTAATAATTTTCATATTAGAACAAGAAAATAAAACATACCTTAACGGATGAACAAGAAATTTATTTTTGAAAGAGAAGTGATTGAAGATATAATGGTGGTTTTACGCAAGACAAGATACAAGAGATAGAGCTGAGGAGACCTATTTATAAAAGATTGAATGAGTGAGTAGTGTAGTGTGTTAGGCAAAAAATCACGACCGTTCACCTCTTTTCAATAATTATATCTCTTAATTAAATCAAACTTGGTGACTTTTCTATTATTTAAATTAAAAATAGATTTAAATATAAAAAAGGTGAAAAGTCACAACTTTTCAGCTTTTTGGTATTTTAGTTATTTAAATTAAATAGCTACAAAATTTTGTTTATCATATTTTTTATATTATTTATTTACGAATTATTTTATTAATTAAATGATCGAAAAGTCATGACCCTTGAGTTCTTCCAACAGATGATCTATTTGTTGCAACATATGATCCATTTGTTACAACAAATGACCCTTCTGTTGCAATATATGACTCGTCTGTTGGAGTAATTGATTCATTTTTGTAACATATAGTTCATATGTTGAAACAAATTGTTCATTTGTTGCAACACATGGTTCATTTATTGAAAAAATAAATCAATAGCAAGATTTATTCAATAGAAACAATAACAAATCATCATTTATCAATACATCAATTTAACCATGTGATTAATTAAAATCGTAATTGAACTTACTAATTCATCTTTAATTTTAGTTAAATCAATATAGTTATTTCTAATGATGTCTTAGTTTGAAATAATTGCTTAATTTGAATAAACAAATAACTAACCTGTTATAAACATATGTTGCAACAGATAACTAACTTATTGGAACAAATAGTCATCTGTTGAAAAATAATTAAAATATTAGAGAACTCAAATATTTTTAGCAGAACTCAAATGTTTGTCCCATTGTCTTAGAGATGTCTTTAATTTTAACTAAATCAATTTAGTTATTACTAATAATTGCTTAATTTGAATCAACAGATGACTAATATGTTGCATAAGATGATTCATCTGTTGGAAATTATCAAACAAATAGAAAATTTATTGTAACAGATGGGGCAACTATTAGAAAGCAATTAAAATACTAGGGAACTTAAACGTTTTTAGGAAAATTCAAATGTTTGTCCCCTTGATCCTTTTGCATTTGATGAATGATATATTATCTTTGTCTTCTTTATCTGTTTCATAAAATTTTTCATGTGTTTTACTTATTCGTTGTGCCCCTGTTGAAATTTTTGGAATTTTTAGGTCAAATTTTATTTATATATCACTTGGACATTACTTCATAGGTGATTTTGTAAGTAAAATTATGATTTTTGTTGAATTTCTTATTTGGATAAAACCTGCAATATGAATCCAATATATGAGTCATTTGTTACAACAAGTAAGTAATCTGTTGCAACATATGACTAATCTGTTGCAACAGACGACCCATATATTGAATTCATGTTACAACACTATAATACAAATCCAATAAATGATTAATCTATTGCAACATATGACGCATCTGTTGCAACAGATTACCTATATATTATTGCAACATATGACTCATCTGTTGCAACAGATTAGTCATATATGTTGCAACAAATTACTAATCTGCGTGACAGATTAGTCATATATGTTGCAATAGATTACTAATCTGCGCAATAGATTAGTCATATATATTGCAACAAATTACTAATCTGCGCAACAGATTGCTCATCTGTTGGATTCACGTTACATATTTTATCCATTGTTGAAAAAACAGCAGTAGCAGATACATCCAGATGAAAAATTCGACTAAAAAATAACAAACACCGACAAATCATGTTCCTCATTTTCGTCATAACTAAAAAGCCCTAATGTTTTACCTGTGAAAATTCAAAAGAAACGATGAAGCATTCGAAGTTGTTGTTGCCGGAATATTGCAACAGATTAGTCATATATGCTGCAACAGATTACTAATCAGTGCAACATATTAGTCATATATGTTGCGACAGATTAGTCATATATGTTGCAACAGATTACTCATCTGTTGGATTCACGTTACATGTTTTATCCATTGTTGAAAAAACAACAGTAGCAGATACATCCAGATGAGAAATTCAACTTTAAAATAACAAAAATAAAAAAAATAACAAACACCAACAAATCAAGTTCCTTGTTTTCGTCATAACTAAAAAGCCCTAATTTTTTACCTGTGAAAATCGAAAAGAAATGATGAAGAACTCGAAGTTGTTGTTGCCGGAGAATATTGTCACGTCTACTGATGGTTGAAAGTCAACAAGAAACGGGCAAGAACTCAAAACTATTTGTCGCCAGAGGTTGAAGTTGCACAAGATTGATGGGAGAAATTTGAAAAGTTGTTGATTGGGAGAAGTTAGAAAGAGGAACTATCGAGAGAAAGAGAGAAGAGAGATTGATTTGCAGAGAGATGAAAGTTTTGTGGGTGTGGGTTGATATGTATTTTTGAAAAGATTAAAAAGTTTGAAAAATATTAATCAAGTCCACAATTAACCTAATCAAGTTTTTTTAATTATGTTTGACCCTTTAAGTTAGTCAATGTCACCAATCCTTCATTCAAGATTTAAAAGTCATCTTTCCTTCAATTTTCTCATGTTTCTTGTTCTTAATGGTAATATTTACATTGTTAAAAAAAAAAAAAAGATGTTTTCCTCCCTCGATTTCAAAGTATCTATCTTGGTTATTAAAATAGTTGTCGCAAATTATTTATTATTTTAAAAAATAATAATAATTTTTTCTAACTACCCATGGTAATTTTTTGTCATTAATAGAGATGACACAAATAGAGTACCCATTAATGCGGAGCTAGACATAATTAGAGCACAATGTATAGTCATATACTCCATCTAATTAATATTTCTTAAAGTAGCATGTAAAACAAAAAAGTACAGATGATTTGAGAAGGAGTATGTTTTATGCTCAGATCTCTTATATATAAAATAAAATCTTTTATAAAATTTGACATTTAACAAAAAAAATATATAATGAACCATGCACAAGATGAATTGAGCCCTATTTTCGACAAACATTAGACAAACCATTATTCCATTAAAATATTTATGACTTTTCATGATACAATAAAGCAAATCATAATTTATCAAAAAAGGCAAAGCCTTCCTAGGAACATTTATCAGTACTCTTTTACAAAAGAGTTTATGAGGAGACACCAAACAAGAAATGGGAAATTAACTGCTACTAGTACTTAGTCTTATTATTTTTACTGCATATTTTTAATGGAGTTTATTAGGACACACTACACAGGAAAATGGGAAATTGACTAGTACTTAGTCTTATTATTTTTGGATATTCTAAATTTATTTTGTAGCCAAGTTAATCTCTTGGGATTTAGGTTTAGTAATCCCAATAATATTATCTTCAGTTCCCTTAATCAGATTCTCAAGATGTGCATCAGTACCAATATCAACAAACTCAGTAGGCATTTTGTCCCAATCTAGACTTGGCTCCCACTCTGCCTCTTTGATTATTTTTGCGATTTTCTTGAATAAAATATCACTTCCTTTTGCTGTTAAATGCATTCCATCCCTTCACACACACAAAAAAAAATAAAAATCAAACCCCACCATTTATTCATAAATTCCTTGAAGAAAAATATTTAAATGCACAACCGTGTTACTTATTAGGTAACACATATATATTTCTTAGTAATTACATATAAATTAGTATTCAGTTAAAAGGGCAAATTACATCTATTTATTTTTAAAAAGTATTTTTTATGATATTCTTAAAGAGTATCATTTTTTATTAGACTAATCAATTTGCAAAATATTTTCGCTAATTTGTGTTTGGTCAAGGTTCCAAAGGTGTTTAAATACTCTTTTTTTTTAACTTCTAATACACATTTTCTGCTACTACTCAAAAACATTTACTACTTCCATACTTCTATCCCAATTTATGTGACACATTTCAAATTTTGAGATTCAAACATGTCTATCTTTGATCGTAATTTTTTTATATATATTTTAAATATTTTTAACAGTCAATTATTGTGAGTTATAATACTTTTTACGTAATTTTCAAATCTATAAATTGTATTCATTTTTTTTAAAAAAATTCATGCTCAAATTCACGATTAAACTTATACTATTTGAATCTTTGGTAGAGAAATGTACCACAATAAATTGAGATAGAGGAGGTATTTTCTTTAATAAATTTTTGATCTAATACCTCAGCTCTCTTAAATAAACACATTTTAAGCACTTTTAACTTCCCAAAACTTGACCAAACGGATGGTAAAATTCACTAATCGTGTAAGAAAAAAAAATTTACATTGTTATATATAGAGAGAGATAGATATACTGCTACATTATAATAACACCAAAATCAAAAGAGCAAAAGTAGTAAATTTGATTACCAAAAGACATCAGGTTGTCCGTACAGGGCTTCGAAGAAATCGATAGTCGGCACGCCCAGTTCTTCGCCTAATTTAATACCAGCTTCTGCGTATATTTTACTTCTTTCATTTGTTCTACCCAGATTAACCCTGATCAGGACATGATAAATACTTTTAAGCAATACTCATTAATAATTGGAAAATAAACAAGACACCATGTGTTTAAATATTAATCCCTTCGTTTATTTTAACTTGTTCATGTTTGACTTGGTGGCACACTCCTTAAAAGTAAAATGTAAACTGGTAATTTTATAATATCACCCATAATCATTATAAATTATCTCACTCATTTGAAAATGTATTGGAAATTACTATCACTTATTTGATATATTAGCTAATCTCAAAATAATTTTATCTCATCTTTTATACTAAAAATGGTGGGATTATAATCTTATATAGAGAACAATAACAACAACGACGACAACATACTCAGTAAAATTTCACAAGTGAAGTTTAGGGAGGGTAGAGTGTACAAAGACCTTACCACTACCTCAGGAAGATAGAGAGGTTGTTTTCGAAAAACCATAAGCTCAAGTGAAGCAAATCTAGGTACAAAGAAGAAGGAAACACTAAAGAAAATATAGATAGTAACAAGGGAACAATGCAAAGGCTAGAACAAAGAAAAAATAAATCAACCATAAAATAGTACGATAATCAAAACATAATAAACAACAGAATATGATAAATATCACAAGTAGGGATCAGATCCACCTTAACATCTATGGTTAAATCCTAAACTAACATACTATAGCTACTGCACCATGAACCCCAACAAATCTAAACCCTTAAGGCAAAATTCCTGTCCAACTAACCTCTACACATCCTCCACATCCTTCAATCTAAGATTATTTCATCGGTAACTGAAGTTGCATCATGTCCTCTATCATATACATAGAATGTGAGATCAAAATAATCTCATATATGGGATATCCTTGCCTAATCTATCTCCCGTGCCAAATGACTCCTAAGTACTTAGTAATAAGGTTAAATAGGTATAAAATGATCAACTATCTCTTTATTTTCTAAATTGGATAAGGAAAAATAATAATCTATTTTTATCATACTGAACAAGTAAAAATAAAAGAAGATAGTAATTGTCGAGGTTAGTTACCCATAGGTTTTAACAATTTGCTCTTCATTTACTGCCGGAGCACTTAACATAATTAGGCGAGTTTTTTCTGAAAGGTCCTGCAAGTGAAAGGTTCCAAATAATGATAAGTATATAACTACTTTATATTAAAAAAAAAAAAAAAAAAAAGCTTAACTTTATTCGCATTCGATATTTACACAAAACAAAATGTATAATATGTGTTTCTATATAAAGTGATAAACTATAGTGAATTAATAATCATTGAATTACTTAATTACAGAAAACCAATATGATTTGATGTAAAACTATAAATCTTCAATGCAAATAAATATTAACTAGCTGCAAAATTTAACTTTGAAAGTTTCATAAATACCTTGATATGAAGCACAATCTTCCTCATATTTTCAACATATTCATCTAGAGGGACATAACTGCTATAAGGAAAATTAGGATCTGCTGAATCGTTCCCACCAAAATAAATTATGACAAGAGATGGATGAATTTCTGCATCCTGCAAGTAAATTATACACATTGTAATAAATTAAAACTCCAAATAAAAGAAATCATATATGCTTGATACAATAAATGCACGACATTTAGTTGATTTTAAATATTAATTGTTTTTGCAAAAGAAAAGTCCAGCCTAGGATAAAACACTCCATGAAGCAATGTTAGGTACCTTTGGAAAAACTTTCTCGTAAATTTCAAGAGCCTTTCTTGAGTTCCAACCACCATATCCACGCAAGAATATATCCGCCTGTTTCAATTATTGAATAAAAAGATTAATTTATATTAAATGGCATTAATTATCTTGTATTAATAGAATTAGATGAAGAACTGCAATTCAAAGGGTGTAATCTAAAGAATATACTCTAATCCATATATTAATGGTTGCTTATATTCGAATTCATAATTCATAAGTCTCACAACATTAATTTCAACATATAATTATTTGCCTAGTGTATAGAAAATGACATTGCTTCTCAATTGTTAAGGATTCTTGATTGTGACAAAGATTAGTCCAACACCGTAATAGGTTTATAGAACTCTGTAATTATTACTCCTTTAGGTCCATAATTTTCGTGCTTATTAAAAATATAATTGATCCAAATTAATTATTATTTCATAAAATTAAAATATAACTAATTATTAGCCTCTACCCTTATTCTTACTCAAAAAAAGTGGAGAAAGACTAACCTGATGAAAAGAAATTAAGTAGTATTAAATTAATATAAAAAGTTAAATAAGAATAATTTATTCAAATTGTCATTTTAGTTAATATTTTCTTCAACGTCATCGTGCAAAATTTAAAATACAGATAGATCGCAGTCCAATTTGTAATTGTAGGGAAGGGTATAATATCAATATTGTTGGTTCCTTTAGGCTTTGATTCCAGTAATTTGGACTCGAACTCTTTATATATGTGTTAATTTTTTTAAAATGTATAAATAATAGATTTCAAATATAGTAAATAAAATGGATAGTGATAGAATTCCAAACTTAAACACCATAAAATTCAAATTCTAAATGTGTCAATATGCATATGTAATTCTCTTTTTAGTCCCTCAGTTGCACTGTATATGGAAAAGTTAAATTAGGCATGAAATTTACAGGGGAAAAAAAAATTAATACTTATAATTTAATACATGTCACTGTGCTTATGTGACCACAAAAATATGTTATTACGGATAAAATTTAAAAATACAAATTAAAAATGAGAACATAAAAAATGAATCTATCATCTAAATTTTAAATTTGCATGCAAGCTATGATTTGCTCAAAAGACAAGAATGAAAGAAATTACCTTGCGAGCGTACAAAAATGTTAGGGTTGCACCCCAACCATTATAGGTACTGCTTAATTCCACTATTGAAGAGCCAAATAGGGCGAACAATGGACGACTTGGTCCTATCATTGTTCTCTTCTATCCTTTCTTTTAATAAACAAAAGATTTTCTTTTTTGATGACAAAAACAATTCCACATACTTACTATTTATAACGGTGGTTCCTACAAAAGACAAAATTTATTCCTCCACTTACATATATACTAGTATAGTTTTTTCTCTGCCCACTTTTACTTTTCTACAAACCTAAAAATAAATATTTTATCCTACTTAATCAAATTGTAGATTTAAGAGATAATAATATACTTTTTGTAGCTATTTTACCCTTATTATTAGTAGTATTTAAATCCCTTCATACAGTTAGATTACTAATAATAAATATGAGTTTTACAGTAAAATTATATCATTTCATTTTTTGCTTCTTAATGAACGTATCAAATCAAACATGGATAAAAGAAGATGAATCGAGAGAATAATTTAGTATGTCATCAGAGATATCTAAAATTTCAAGAATATTGATGCATCAGTCTCTTTAAAAGAAGATATTTGATTCAATTGTATAAAATTACGGTGACAACAAGTTGACAAGCAACCTTTAAATAGTATATATGTTAGAAAAAAAACATTGTTCACTTTATAATTGTTCTCGATAAAATTTCATATTATGAAAACAATTAATAATAGTATTATTAATTACATTTTTTTAAGTATACTACAGTCTAAATAGCAAACTAAACAACCATTTAAAAATTCTTCATTTATCCTATTACTAAAGTTTTTTTTTTGTACTTCATCAATGAGAATGTTCTTTCATGCTTGCAGTAGGAACATGTTAAATTAAAATTAGCTTCATAAATAGATAAACAAGTGTCCAAGTCTGACTTAACTTTTTTTCTACAATCAATTTAACAAGATCCTTTATTTTCTTCAAGTTGAGAAATTTGTTGTCACACTTTTGAACATAGACAATAAAACTACTCAATTAGAAACCAAAATATTGAAATTTGTTATCACCAAACTAACTTGGGTAATACTCCACTAATTTTATTATTCTATTCTTATATATGAAAATTAGCAAAGAAATCAATCAAACTTAAACTGATCATATAAAAAAAATTAAATCATTAGTCATTCTATCAAAATTGTAATGATATTCAATTTAGGTAGGAAGGAGAGGATGGGTGCACATTTGAACCCCTACATATGCCCCTAGGAGCCATGCATCTTAATTTGATTCTCCCTTTTGTTTCAATAACTAAAACAAAAATGTTGATATAGATGGAGTATTTATTCACCTTTGTTCTTTATTCATTTACCTTCATTTTTTATTCGATCACCTTTTTCTTTTTGGTTAAGATTCAATCACCTTTTATTTCCACTTATTATATTCTATAGAATTCTATCTTTTTGATGCCATCTATTGATATACATATAATAGGTCGGTATATTTTCATTATATTAGATTTCTTACTTTCTCTATTAACATATTAAGTAAAAACTAAGTTAAGAATTCTAGATATGTGTATTTTTAAACGGAAAAGGCTCAAAAATATCCCTGAACTATCCGAAATAGCTCAAAAATGACCTTCATTAGATTTTTGGCTCAAAAATACTCCTCCGTTAAATATTTGGCTCAAAAATACCTCTCCCTCTAACAAAATTTGAAAAATGATCAAAAATACCCCTTAACTATCTGAAATGGGTCAAAAATACCCCTTTGTTAAATATTTGGCTCAAAAATACCCCTCCCTTAACGAAATTAAATTATTTCGATTATTTCATTAATTTATATAAAGT
>NC_061120.1:188059131-188096890 GCF_002878395.1 Capsicum annuum | reverse complement strand
AAAAATACTTTAATTAATCAGCAAAAAATAAAAAGTAAATAAGTACTCAGCTTGTATGTGATTTGATTTGTGATTATTTAAACATAACTTATACCCATCATTTTCATATTTTAAGTTTGTTTTTAGTTTGAACACATGTTTAAAAATTCAATATAATTTTTAGAGTTTGTATAGAAAATCTCTGATTAAAGATGGAGAAATACTGATTACTTCATATAATCTTTGGTGGTGGAAGAGAATGAATTACTAATTTTACACATAGTTTGCTCCAAACCATACTCGTTGAAAGGAAAATATTTTTCAAAAATCTTAATCAAATCAACATGAGAGAATATAAAAATACATTTTTCTTCATTACCGAATCCTTTTATCCTTTATACCGAACAAAGTTTGACCTCAAAACATCATAATTCAGTTGAATATTTCCTATAAAGTTTTGTGCAAAAATAAAATAAAAAACTTACCTTAAAAAGAAACAACGGTCACGAACTAACAATCTGAAGACATCTTTAGAGTATTTGTGACACTGATACCATATAAATGCAGAGAAAGTAGGATGAAAAAAGTAAATGTTATTTGATGAGCCTCCAATAGACTTTACATACATGAACTAAACCAATATACCTAAACTAACTCCTATAATGTAGTATATTGTGAGAGCTTAAAAGTAAAGTTTGTGAGAGTTTGGGAAGCTAGATTAGCACATTTTTCTTGGTTTTATTACGAATTAAAGGTAAGAATTCACCATTTTCTTAGTAATTTCTTGATTAATTTCTCAAAACTTCAAAAATCTTAGGGCTTGATTTTAAACCCCAATTTCACTTCTTTTCACTTGAATAATATTTTTATCTTATAATTACTAGTTTTTCATAAATTTAACCCTTAAAACAACTCCGATTCTTGATTTTAATCCGGATTTCAAAGATTTTACCCGGTAAAGCTCAAAAATAGTTTTTCTTTGATTTGAACCCCATTTTGACTCGATTTAACTTGATTTTTGAGATGTAGGTTCCTAAAATATGGAGAACGTGTTGTTGAAGTAAAGTTTTGATTTTACCCTTCTTTTTTGAAAATTCATTTTGGGGTCCATGACCCCAAACTAAAAGTAGTCAATATGGGCGCCGTTGGTTTTGTCTTGATGCATAGATTTTATATTTGATGTTTTTAGCGGAGTTCGGGATTTTTCTTGAAAAGTAAGATCGCGAGTTCAAGTGTAGTGAATCGGTTTTGGCTTTCAAGGTAGGTTATGGCTTAACTCTTTCAGACTGGGTTGGGTAGTAAACGATGATACAAAATGCATGTTAAGGGTGAAAACTAATTATGAAAATGGCTATTTATGTGTTGTGACCGTGTGGGGGATTATATGTGATTTAATTATCGAAATTGAGATATTATGTGATATGTGTTACTTTGTGGGGTCCTATGTGATATTGATAGCCTTGAATACATATGAATAATTATATTGTGTTGTTAAAATACTTAATGTGGTACCATTGATGTATTGTGATTATATTTATACTTGATTGGCAAATGAGACATGTGGAAATTCATGGATGATATGAAAATAATGAGTGAATATTATCTCATGTGGTTGTGGAAAGGTATCATTGTGGTTAGTTATGGAAATATATCATGTGGTCGTTTGTGGAAATACTCATTGTGATTGGTTGTGACCGTTACATTTTCATATCATACTCATTCATGAAACATTGGTACCACCGTGACAATATCTGAGAAACACTGGCAATACCTTTTTAAAAAATATTGTAACACCTTATAAAACCCTTTCCAAGGGATGTGCCAAAAAGGAGATATGAGATATGTGAATTTTATACGGTTTGATGAACCCTCCATGGGTCCTACGTCGGGAAGCTTTAGCTCCGTAGGTGTATACGAGGATTGTGCAACGATCCGGAGGTTGTGCGATGATCTTGTGCATCATCATCGTCATCATCATCATATACATTGCACCTACTTTATTGTGTTTATGTTATGTTTTATTGCTTTATTGACTTGTCATCTATGTATTTGCCTTACCTTCCTTTACTTATATTTGATGATCTTGTATCTACATGTTCTCTCTTATTCTATTTATATGTGACATAATGGATACTTGTGTTGTATATCTTGGTGTGTTGTTGTAATATATGTGAGATATATTAGAACTTTTAGTGCAAGCGGTGTGGGCTACCATTGTGGGATATTTTCTGGTTGAAGATGACGTGCCCTTAGTGTATATTTTGTATGCTTTATTTACCACTTTGCTTGGTCGGCCTATGATACTTACTGAGTACAAGTGGACTGTACTCATGCCTACTGCGCCCTTTTGGTGCAGGTCCTAGCTCAAGTGCACCTCAGCTTGATTGACTCGAGCGATTGTTGGAGCTTCCAAGGTAGTAGTTGGACATTCATGCGTTCGAAGTTCACCTCTATCTTTCTATAGTAGTTATGTCTTTATTAGTATTCAGAGATAGTTATAATTCCTTTGTGGTTATTTTTTTGAAGTATTTGACTCTTGGATAGTATTAGTAATTCTTACACTATTGACACCTGGTTTTGGGCATGATTGGTATTTTGAATAAATTCTTTCTGCATTTTTATGATTATTTATATGGTTCGGCTTTGTTCTAGAAGCCTTACCTTAGGGTATTTCTGTCTTTTCCTCTTTTCGTATCAGTTTGGGTGATAGGCTTACTTGTCAAGGTACGTCGCGACAAGTGCCATCATGATTCTCATTTTTGGGTTATGACAAATTGATATCAGAGCAGTCAGGTTTTGTTTGTCTAAATAGTGTAAGAACGGGATGTCTAATAGAGTCTCACGAATTAATAAGTAAACGTATGTATATATCTTCGAGAAGCTATAGGATGTCTTTAGGAAACCTCCCTTATTTTATTCCTTATCGTGCAAATTCTTTCATATCTTGTGTTCTGAGTTGTGTTTCACTCTTTTTGCATAGATGGTGTGGATTATACTACTATCGGTTGAGATATGTAGAGAGAGATTGGTGGAGGTCACTTGTCAGTTGTAGACCCTGTGATTCTCTTGAGATGACTTGGAATTAGTTCGTCGAGGCTTTTCTAGAGAGATTTATGCCTTTCAGTTTAAGAAGGTCGTATGCTAGATGAGTTTGATCATTTTGAGCAGGGATCGATGAAAATTTTTGAGTATAAGGCATGCTTTCATGCCCTATCTAGATATTTTTATGATAGCACTTCCATCAAGTCTGAGAAGGTTCAAAAGTTCATGAAGGGTTTGGATGTTCCTCTTTAGTTGGTTACATCTCAGATGGTTGTGTTTGGGGTTTCTTTCCAAGGTATAGTGGATCATACTAAGATAACAAAGGATATTCTTAGTGCATCTCAGGGAGGCACCAAGAAGGCGCGATATCTTGGTGAGTTCAGAAGTCATACCTATCGAGGTAGAAATTTTAGAGGTTCTCGTGGATACCATGGTAGGCCAGTGCAGGTGATTTTATAGAGTTCAGCTGGTAGATCTTTTAATTTAGTAATTTAAGGTGGTCGTTCGGCCTCAGTTGTACTTTCTCTTATTGAGACTGGTCGTAGAGGTTTCTATGTGTGTGATAAGATTGGCCATGTGGCAAAGAACTGTTCTTACCGTGTGTTTAGAGCTATTCATATTTTAGCTGTAAGAGGTAGGGGTTCTACCAAAGGTGCAAGAGGTAGAAATGGTAGAGCCCGTATTGGTGGTCGTGGGACTACTTAGCTAGTTGGTAGTCGTAGATAGTGATATGTTTACCAGCTAGACCTGAGGCAGAGGTTTCTGATGTTGTGATTATAAGTATCTTCCTCATTTATTTCAGCCCTGCACTGTATTATTTGATCTCAGATCAATTTTCTCTTATGTGTCTGTGTATTTTTCTTTAGGTTTTGATTCTGTTAGTGAGCCTCTTACTATGTCTATTCGTGTATCTATCTCAGTAGGTGATTCTTTAGTGGTGAATCAAGTATATCAATCTTGTGTTGTGACTTTTGCCGGGCGTGAGACTTTGGTAGACTTTCTTGTGTTAGATATGATCGATTTTGATGTTATTTTGGGTATAGATGGGTTTTCTCTTTATCATGCTATCTTAGATTGTCTTGCCAAGATTGTGACTTTAGGTTTGCCGGGTATGTCCAGGATAGGTTGGAAGGGTGAACTTCATTCGGGTCATAAGAGGATTATATCTTATGTTTAGGCTCATAAATTTGTTGAGAGGAGATGTTTATCTTACTTAGCCTAACAGAGCTGAATGAATTAAACGATCATTTGCAGGAGTTATTGGATAAGGGATTTATCCAACCTAGTGTTTCACTTTGGATGTGCCTATCTTGTTGTGAAGAAAAAAATATGGGTCTATGCAGATGTGTATTGATTATCGGAAGTTGCATAAGGTGATGGTTAAGAATAAGTTTCCTCTTCCTCGCGTCGATGATTTATTTGATTAGCTTCAGGGTGCTATGGTGTTTTCAAAGATTGATTTGAGGTTTGGTTATCACCAGTTGAGGATTAGAGCTTTGGATATTCCAAAATAGGTTTTCAAACTCGATATGGTCATTACGAGTTCTTAGTCATGTTCTTTGGGTTGACCGATTCCTCTGCCTCGTTCATGGAGTTGATAAACCAAGTATTACAATCGTATCTTCACCCCTTTATTATTATATTTATAGATGATTTCTTGGTGTCTTCCAAGAGTGAGGTTGAGCATGAGGAGCATTTATAAATATTGCTTTAGAGATTGAAGAATGAGGAGTTATATGCTAAGTTCTCTAAGTGCGAGTTTTGGTTGGAGTTTATTTCTTTCTTGAGTCATGTGGTGACTAAGGAAGGTATTATGGTTATCCAGCCAAGGTTGCAGCAGTTTGTGATTGCACTAGACCTATTTCGCCCACCAAGATTTAAAATTTTGTTGGCTTAGTCGGGTATTATCGATGTTTTGTTGAGGGTTGATTTTTCATTGTAGATCCTTTGACTAAGTTAACTTAGAAAAAGATTTCCATCTAGTGGTCTAATGCTTATGAGGCAAGCTTCCAAAAGCTCAAGGACTTGTTGACTTCAACTCTTATATTGGCTCTGTCTAAGGAAGGCGTGGGTTGTACCGTGTTTTGTGATGCTTCTGGTGTTGGATTAGGTGTTGTATTGATGCAGAAGAAGAAGGTGATTACGTATGCATCTCGTCGATTGAAGCCTCATGAGAGGAATTATCCTACCTATGATTTGGAGCTGTGCGCAGTCGTGTTTGCCTTGAAGTTGTGGAGGTACTACTTGTATGGAGTCCGTTGTGAGATCTTCTTAGATCATAGTACCCTTCAGTACTTCTTTACCCAGTGAGATCTTCATATGAGGAAGTTTCATTGGCTTGAGTTGCTTAAGGATTATGACTTGACTATTCTCTTCTATCCGAGCAAGGCTAATATGGTTGCAGATGCCTTGAGCTTAAAATCAACTAGCATGGGTAGCTTGGCACATTTTTTGATCCAAGAGAAGCTTTTGGCCTTATAGGTTCAATTTTTAGCTAACCAGATGGTTAGGATTGATATTTCAACACTGGGGCATATTTTAGCATTTGTGGATGCTAGATCTTATTTGATGGAGTAGATTCGAGCTCTTCAGTTTCATGATATTTGATTAGGGTTGATTCTCGATAAGATGTTGAGTGAGGAGGCTAAGGAAGCCTCACTTGATTCAAATGGAGTTTTGAGGATTGGGGGCTGAGTTTGTGTGCCGAGAGTGGTGATTGGATTAGGTTGATCTTGGAGGAGGCCTATTGTTAGAGATATTCTATCCATCCACGTGTCACTAAGATGTATCGTGATTTGACACAACCCTACTAGTGGGGTGGTATGAGGCGATATATAGCAGATTTTATGGCTCGTTGCCTATGTTGCCAGTTGGTGAAGGCTGAGCATATGAGACCTGGTGGTTTACTTCAGAGGTTACCTGTTCTCGAGTGGAAGTGGGAACGAATCACTATGGACTTTGTGATTGGTTTTTCTCGTACATCTTATAGTTCTGACAATGTTTGGGCCATCGTGGATCGATTAACCAAGTCATCTTATTTTATTCTGATTCAGGTCTCATTCAGTGCTGAGAGGTTAGCCCCTATCTTCATTCATGAGATTATGCATCTGCATGGTGCGTTGGTGTCCATTATTTCAGATTGAGGTTTTGTGTTCACATCTCACTTTTGGAAGGCTTTTAGGATGAGTTGGGTACTTGGGTTGGTATTCGCACAACTTTTCACCTCTAGATTGATAGCCAGACAGAGCGGACTATCTATGTTTTGAAGGATATGCTCCGTGCATACGTGATGGATTTTGGTGGCCAATAGGAGCAACATTTGGCTTTAGCAGAGTTTGTACATAATAATAGCTACCATTCCAATGTTAATATGACTTCTTTTGAAATGTTGTTTGATAGGCATTATCACTACCCAGTGGGTTGGTTTGATATTTCAGAGGTGAGACCTCGAGGTACGTACTTGCTTCGTGAGTCTTAGGTAGAGTTCGGGTCATTCAGGATAAACTTAGATTGGCTCATAGTAGCCAGAAGTGTTATGCTGATCATAGACTTCGTGCCTTGAGATTTGGTGTTGGTGATCATATTTTCCGTCGAGTTTCACCCATAAAGGGTGTGATGAGGTTTGGGAAGAGGGGCAAGCTTAGCCCCAAGTATATTGGTCCATCTGAAATTCTTCGGACTGTTGGTGATGTGAATTATGAGTTGTCTTTGCCCCTTGATCTATCAATTGTTCATCCAGTTTTTCATGTTTCTATGCTTCGTCTTTATATTCCAGATGAGTCTCATGTCATTCATTGGGAGTCGGTTCAGTTAGACGAGCGGTTGTCCTTTGTTGAGGAGCCAGTTTTTATTTTAGCTAGGGATGTTAGGCGGTTGTGTCTAAACTGATCCCTGTGGTTGAGGTCCAGTGGCGACATTGACCTGTAGATGAAGCTACTTGAGAGATCGAGTCTGATATGTGTAGTCCTTATCCCCAGCTCTTTGCTGATTCAGGTATTTCTTTTGCCTTAGTTCGAAGACGAACTAGATTTTTAGTGGTGGATAATGTAACGACCTAAAAATTTGATGAAATATGTGATATTTTTTATTTTGGGTGATTTGACTATTTTACCCCTCCCTGTAGTTGCATTATGATATTTCTAGGGTGTGGGAGTGATTGACATGATTTTTGATGCATTTGTGTATCATTTATGCAATATTGTGATTTTTGATGGCTTCCACAGCCTTATTTTGAACTTATGTGGATATCTTTTGATCCATGTGACAGATGGTTGAACGAATTGAGCCAGCAGCTCCGGAATATCAATTTTAGGCTAGGTAGACCTTTGGTTCGGGTCCCGTGCACCCGAGCTCATTTCGACCTAGTGGTTGAAAAGTTGAAAAATTGGAAATATGGGTGTGGGACCCACATTTGATCGAAATAATCCCAAATGGAAAATCTGAATTCACCAATAGATCCATAATATCGATTTTAGGATGATAGCATATTTGCTATGATTTTACGGGTTTTAAATCTCATGTCGACCCTCGGTTTGAAAAATTATAATTTTGGATTTCGGGGGTCAACTTTATGAAAATGATGTTTTTTTCAAAATATGATATCGTCATCACATTCGGAACGTCAAATTTAGTGTGGTTACATAGTTTGTTTATATTTATCGGACTCCGAACGAATCTCGAGCACCCCGTCGAAATCCGATCAACCAACAAAAAAACTGCTTTTGCAGAAAATCTGCAATAAATAGCAAATTTTCACCCTTTTGGCCCATTTTGCTCATTTTCATCTTGGCTCATGGGAGTTAAACCCTAAAATAGTATTGAAGCTTAAAAGTAAAGTTTGTGAGATCTTGGAAAGCTAGATTAACATCTTTTTCTTGGTTTTTATTACGGATTAAAGGTAAGAATTCACTATTTTCTTAGTAATTTCTTGATTAATTTCTCAAAACTCCAAAAATTTTAGGGCTTGATTTTAAACCTCAATTTCACTTCTTTACACTTAAATAATATTTTTATCTTATAATTACTAGTTTTTCATCAATTTAACTCTTAAAACAACTCCGATTCTTGATTTTAACTCGGATTTCAAAGATTTTATCCAGTAAAGCTCAAAAATGGGTTTTCTTCGATTTGAACCCCATTTTTACTTGATTTAACTTGATTTTTCAACTGTAGGTTCCTAAAAATATGGGGAACATATTTTTGAAGTAATGTCTTGATTTTACCCTTCTTTTTAGAAAACCCATTTTGGGGATTCGTTTTGATCCCGGACCCAAAGTAGTTAATATGGGTGTCGTTGGTTTTGTCTTGATGCATAGATTTTATATTTGATGTTTTTAGTGGAGTTTGAAATTGTTCGTGAAAAGTAAGGTCGTGGGTTCAAGTGTAGCGGATCAGTTTTGGCTTTTAAGGTAGGTTATGGCTTAACTCTTTCAAACTGGGTTGAGTAGTAAATGGTGATACAAAATGCATGTTAAGGGTGGAAACTAATCACGAAAAATGGCTATTTATGTTTTGTGCCCGTATGGGGGCTTATATGTGATTTAATTATCGAAATTGAGATATTATGTGATATGTGTGACCGTGTGGGGTCCTATGTGATATTGATAGCCTTGAATACATATGAATAATTGTATTGTGTTGTTAAAATACTTAATGTGGTACCATTGATTTATTGTGATTATATTCATACTTTATTGGCAAATGAGACATGTGAAAATTCACGGGTGATATGAAATTAATGAATAGATATTAACTCATGTGGTTGTGAAAAGTATCATTGTGGTTGGTTGTGGAAATATATCATGTTGTTTTTTGTGGAAATACTCATTGTGATTGGTTGTGAGCATTACATTTTCATATCATACTCATTCATGAAACATTGGTACTACCGTGGCAATATCTGAGAAATACTGGCAACACCTTTTTAAAAGATATTGTAACACCTTATAAAACCCTTTCTGAGGGATGTACCGGAAAGGAGATATGAGATATATGGATTGTATATGAGTTAACGAAACCCCTATGGGTTCTACGTTGGGAAGCTTTAGCTTCATAGGTGTATACAGGGATTGTGCGACAATTTCGGAGGTTGTGCAACGACCTCGTGCATCATCATCATATACATTGCACCTACTTTATTGTGTTTATGTTGCGTTGTATTGGCTTATTGACTTGTCATTTATGCATTCATTTTACCTTCCTTTACTTGTATTTGATGATCTTGTATCTACATGTTCTCTCTTGTTCTATTTATATGTGACATAATATATACTTGTATTCTATATCTTGGTGTGTTGTTATAATATATATGAGATATATTAGAACTATTAGTGCAAGCGGTGTGGGCTATCGTTGTGGGATATTTTCTAATTGCAGGTGACGTAACCTTAGTGTATATTTTGTATGCTTTATTTACTACTTTGCTAGTCGGCCTATGATACCTACTGAGTACAAGTGGACCCTACTCATGACTACTGCGCTCTTTTGGTGCAGGTCTTAGCTCAAGTGCGACTTAGCTTGATTGACTCGGGCGATTGTTGAAGCTTCCAAGGTAGCGGTTGGACATTCATGCGTCCGAAGTTCACCTCTATCTTTCTATAGTAGTTATGTCTTTATTAGTATGCGGAGACAATTATTATTCCTTTGAGGTTATTTTTTTTGATGTATTTGACTCTTGGATTGTATTAGTAGTTCTTACACTATTGACACCTGATTTTGGGCATGATTGGTATTTTGAATAAGTTCTTTCCGCATTGTATTGATTATTTATATGGTTCAAGTTCGTTTTAGAAGCCTTACCTTGGGATATTTCTGTCTTTTCCGCTTTTCGTATTAGTTTAGGTGATAGGCTTACTTGTTAAGATACGCCGCGACAAGTGCCATCAAGACCCTTGTTTTTGGGTCATGACAATTTAAATTTTAAAAGAGATAAGTTTCAAATAGTATATGTTTATTAGAACTCTATAAGCTAATGATGATTTTTTTATAAAAGAAATCTAATATTTGCAAATTCAAATATTCATATCTTTTAATTCAAAAAATTTTCTACTACTACCACGTTTTCTTTTTCAAATTAAAAGCAATACAACTTGTGTATTAATATTACTATTATTTATTACTTATTATTATTATTATATTATTAAAATAAACACAAACAATCTCTTTATATATAGAGAGAGAGGGAGAGAGAATATTTAAATTATAAAAGAGATAGGGATAATAGTCCAAAAAATACCTGAACTTTGCTTGAATTTGCAGTTGAACATACGAAACTTTGCGGGAGTCCTATTGCCCCCTTGACTTTTTTAAAGTGGAAGTTATCACCCCCACCCCCACCCCCATCCCCGCGCGAAATGCTATACCTAGTTTTTGCAGATAGCGGTGTAATACATATATCAATCTCATATTTACACGTGTATTTTTTATTTAAATCAATTTTTATCTACTTTTTTCTCCATTCTTACTCTTTTCATCATTTTTTCACCAAAATCTTGATTCTTAATTTTTAAAATTTGGCTGCAATCAAATCAGAAGCAAATTCCTCTTCATGAAAGCTAAACTTATACACTACAAGACTAGCTCGCGGTGCAACCCCTTTTGCTTTTCTGGGAGAATATCCAAAATATGATGCTCTTTTGACAAAATTACCTGCAGCAATTAAGGCAATATGGGTGCCATGACGAACATTGTCAATTCATGGAAATGTTCACATCTGGATTACTAGCCAATAATCCTTTATTGAAGTAATTGGCCCAAATGAGTTTCTTGTTACATAACAAACTATTGAACTCCATGCCTGGCCGACAAATTTTCTTTCGGCAGCAATGGTGGGTTAATTTTGCTATTTTGATGGAATTGAAGATGATCCATATAATACCCCGTATTTACTTAGCTTAAGATTAACTCTCAGTCCATGATTTATCCAATATAATTTTTTTTAAAATACTCAATATTTTTCAGTTTAGAGTCTTTCATTGCGTTGAAAATTGAATTAGCTTTTCAATGATATAAAATTTGCCTAAATCCGATAACCGGATAAGAAGTTATGACTATTTTAAGTTTCAGTCGTTAAACACCGTCATTCAAGCCAGTAGCGCATCGCGGAGTATGTTAAAATGGCAATTGTCAGATTTCAGTGAGGTACCGCGATACCAGCGCATCGCGCCATAGCTTATTTTCATATTTGTCAATTTTTAGTGTACCAACGCGATCCTACCGTGTCGAGGTGAACTTTCAGTCGCATCCAAGGGGCAATGTGATACCACCGCATCGCGCCACCAGCCACATTCCCAGTTGGCAATTTTTAGTGGCCCGACACAATCATGGCGTGTCGCGCCAGGAGGGCCCCGGTCGAAAAAATTTTACAAAAAATTAAAGTTTCATCCAGGGTTAAATTGGTATTTTTCCACGATTTTAATGCATCCAGGTATAGATTTAATCCCTAAAAAAACATTTTAAGTCATTCATTATTCAATTTTTCCCCAAATCAAATAATTCTCTCTCAAGGAAACAAACCTTATCTTCAAGAATCAAGGTCAAAACTCAAGAATTTCTTCAAGCACCTTCAAGAATTAACTTTTCAAGGTATGTTAGGTGTTCATCTATGGGTTCCTTTCACCCATAGAGTCCACGAATCCGTTTTCAAACTACAAGATTGCTAAATTATGAACTTCCATGCTAGAATTGAATTGAATTCATGTTCATGTTAATGTTGGGTTTTAGTTCATGATTAAATTACAAGCTTTTATGAAATTAATCATTTTATGTGTTGAATCACATGATCTTCATGATAAACCCTTCAATTTGCAAGTTGATTTATGTAACCATGATAACTATATGTGTTGATTATTGTATGATCTAAGCATGTTCCCCATGTGTTTGATAAAATGCCTATGTAAATGAAATAGTGCCATTATGACATGATAGCATGTATTCTCCATTCATGTATGAGTAAATGCATTACAAGTGTTTGCTAAAATGCCTCGTGGATTATGATCAAGTAGCCATTATTATGTTTTCAAGATTATGCTATGCTTTACTTTTCATGCTATCAAGTCTTAGGGTATTTAATACCCGATAATTTAGTTGTTTATCTAGAGCCATTATTAGTTACAAAATAGAATTAGTCATGTCACGATCAGTAGTACTCTCAGTAAGTTACAGAACTCAATCAGTTACAAAACTCTAGAAATCTCAGTAAACTCAGTCTCAGTCCAGTCCAGTTCAGAATACTCAGTTCAGTGTCTTTCAGTTGGGAGTAGGATTCAACACCGAGTGAACCCAGGATGGGGGCTCACCTGCTAGTAGAGGGTGTGACCCTTAGAAGTAATCCTGGCATTCTAGAACTACGTACCCAGCATAGGTTAAGACATCAATCTGCCAATTGAGAGTTGATGAGGTGTTTTAACCTGCCAGATGAGGGTTCCACCATTCTTGTTAGAGTACCTGCCAGATAAGGGTAGCTTTCAACTTATCTTTACCCGTGGCACGGTACTGACACCCTTCTAATTGGGGCTACAGATTGGACCCCAATTCAGTTATCTTATCTTATTTGAGGCATGTCGGTTAGATGATTACCTCCCAAGATTTCAATTTCAATCTTCAAAATAGAACTCAGTTCAGTTCTACAGAATCAGAACTGTCATATACAGTTAATCAGTATCAGTAACTCAATTAACAGAAATACCATATTATCAGTTACTCTATATTAGAACTAAGTACTTAGCTTCAAAAAAGATCAGTTACAGTATATATATATGCACAGTATTGCATGTTCAGTATTTACAGTAGTTTATATTATCCACGTACTCTCATGTTTGGTTTCTCTATATCATTCAGTTAGTTATTGTTCATCATATGAACCCTTGCATTCAGCCTTACCTTATCTAGCATACCAGTATATTCCACGTACTAACACATACTCTTTCTTTGAGCTACGATGTCTTATATCATAGGTTTGGATGCGCAGGTTCCTGACCGCGTATAGATAAATCCAGATTCAGCCAACAGTATATTTAGTAGTGAGTCCTCATCTATCGAGGATATTCTTTCATTTCATTATTACAGTAGACTCAGTATTTTAGTAGATGGAGTTAGTTGAGGGATTGTCCCATCAACTCCACTTTCAAAATATTTTAGATTAGAGGCTGTTCAGACAGTGTTCAGTTTTATAGATTGTTATTTTAGTTGATACACTTTATCAGTATTTATAGATTTCAAACCTTATAGAATTTCAGCCTATTTTTCCATATTTATTACAGCATCATGTTTCAATGCTCACAGCAGATACTAGTCATGGCTTATCTTATGGCCCTTCAGGGTCGTAAGCACCGTGTAGCATCCGAGGTACAGACTTGGGGCATTACAAACTTGGTATCAGAGTCAAAGGTTCAATAGTGTCCTAGAAAGTCTGAAAGCCACATCTAGTAGAGTCTTATACATGGGTGTATAGTGCGCCACACTTATGGATAGGAGACTATAAGATGTTTTAGGAAAAGTTTTCCTTCTTTCAGTATTCATGTCGTGCAAGTGAGCATGAGTTCAAGTTAAACTCTCAGTCTAATTCATTTATTTCTTTTGTTTACAGAATATGCCTCCCAAAAGACTAATGAAGAAGAACCGGGAATTAATTAACACCTCAACCCGTTAAGGAAGATCCCCTAGATGAGTATGTCTCTCATGCAGAATTTAGAGCTGCATTCACTACACTAGCCAATTCCGTATCAGCTTAGAATAAACGGCCAGCTGCTGTTCTGGCCAACCCAGTATCCAATACTATTATATCCAGGATTTAGGACTTCATCCGAAAGAATCCTCCCTTATTCTCAGGATCTAAGTCAGAAAAAGATCCACAGGAGTTCCTCGATCAAGTTTAGAAAGTCATAGACATCATGGGAGTGACTTCCAGTGAGAGTGCTAAGATAGCTGCCTATCAGCTATAAGATGTATCTCATATGTGGTTTAAGCAGTGGAAGGTAGACAGGGGCACAGATGCAGAGCCCTTAGAGTGGAAAGAGTTTGCTACTGCCTTCCTAGATAGATTTTTTTCCTTAGAGCTGAGAGAAGCCAAGGTGTTAGAGTCTATCAATCTCATGCAGGGCAGATGAGTGTGAAAGAGTATTCCCTTAAGTTTACTCAGTTAGCTAGGTATGCTCCACATGTAGTGGCAGGTAGTAGGTCTAGAATGACCAAGTTTATATCTGAGGTATCAGATAGTGTGTTTAAGAAGTACAGAGAAGCGATGTTAATTAAGGATATGTACATATCTAGGTTCATAGTCCATGCTCGATAGATAGAAGAAGCTAAGATCAGAAAGAGAGAGAGGCAGAACACGAGAGCTAAAACAGGTAGCTTTAATTTTAATTAGCCTAAGTCAAAGGGCGGTAACCATTCCTAGTTTCTCCTAAAATCTTCACTTCCAGCTCCATCCTCTTCCAGTGCTCCAGTTCCTAAGTTCAAAAATAGTAAAAAAGATAGAGCACCAGGCTCTAAATCTCAGGGCAGTATCAGCAGTGCTCGAATAAATCCTCTGTGTCGGCAATATAGAAAAAACCACTAGGGTGTCTGCAGAGTTGGCAGTGATTTGGGTGTGGCAAGCCAGGACACAGAGTCAGAATTATCCTCAGTCAGGTTCTCAGGGTCAGTATAGTCGTCCCTTAGCTCAGTCCGATCACCCGAATCAGCAGGGTACCGCTTCCAGTACCACCAGTGGGAAACGGCCAAACAGGCTCTGTGCACTTTAGTCCAGACAAAATCAGGAAAGTTCTCCTGACATGGTCGCTAGTACGTTACAGATCTTTTATTTATATGTTTATGACTTATTAGATCCAGGAGCTTCTCTATCTTTCATAACTCCTTACATAGTAGTCGACTTTAAAGTTAAACCAGAAGTCTTAAAAGAACTATTCTCAGTCTCTACCCCAGTAAGCCACTCTATCATAGCCAACGAGTATACAAAAACTATCTGATTATGATATCTCGAAAAGTTACTTCAGCAAATTTAGTAGAATTAGAGATGACAGATTTTGACGTCATTCTCAGCATAGATTAGCTCCATTCATGCTATGCCTCAGTTGATTGTAGAAGCAGAATTATTCATTTTTAGTTTCCAAATAAACCAATCTTTTAATGGAGGGGTAGTACTACAACGATTAAGGGTTAGTTAATTTCATACCTTAGAGCGATAAAAATGATATCCAAGAGGTGTGTCTATCATCTTGTGCGAGTCAAAGACTCTAATACAAAAACTCCTAGTCTTGAGTCAGTTACAGTAGTAAATAAATTCTCAGATGTATTTCCTAAAGATCTTCCTGGAGTTCCTCTCAAAAGAAAAATAGACTTCAGAATAGATATTCTTCTAGATACTCTGCCCATATCTATTTTGCCATACAGAATGGCTCCAGCAGAACTCAAAGAGTTAAAGAATCTCCTAGATAAGGGATGCATCAGGCCCAGTGTTTCCTCATGGGGTGCACCAGTTCTATTCATACATAAGAAAGATGATTTTCTCAGAATGTGTATAGATTACCGTTAGTTGAACAAAGTCACAGTCAAGAACAAATACCCACTTCCCAGAATCAATGACTTGTTTAACCACCTTTAGGGTGCTAGTTACTTTTCTAAGATAGACCTCAGATCGGCTATCATTAACTCAGGGTCAGGGAATGTGACATTTAAAAAATAGCTTTCTGAACCTGCTATGGTCACTTTGAGTTTCTAGTCATGTCCTTTGATCTTACTAATGCCCCAGCAACTTTCATGGACTTAATGAACCACGTGTTCAAGCAGTACTTGGACATGTTCATTCGAGTCTTCATTGATGAATTCTCTTTTATTACTGTAGCGAGAATGATCACTCAGACTACCTCAGAATAATACTTCAGACCCTCAAAACTCATCAGTTATTCTCCAAATTCAGTAAGTGTAAATTTTGGCTAAGGTCAGTAGCGTTTCTTGGTCATATTATTTCCGTGATGGCATTAGAGTTGATCCTCAAAAGACCTAAATGGTGAGAAACTGTCCTAGACCCATCTCTCAATCAGATATCAGGAGTTTCTTGGGTTTAGCTAGCTATTACCATCAGTTTATTAAAAGGTTTTCATCTATTGCATTCTCTATGTCCAGATTGACTCAGAAGAAAGTCCAGTTTCAGTGGTCAGATTCCTGCGAGAAGAGTTTTCAGGAGCTGAAGACTAGATCACCCCAACCCCAGTTTTGACTCTACCAGATGGTTCAAATAGGTTTGTTATGTACTGTGATATATGCAGAGTAGGTTTGGGTTGCTTTCTCATTCAGAGAGGTAAGGTTATAGCCTATGCCTCTAGACAGCTTAAGACCCATGAGAAGAATTATCCAACTCATGATCTTAGTTAGCAGTTGTAGTGTTTGCCTTAAAGATTTGGAGGCACTATTTATATGGGGTGCATGTAGATGTGTTTACAGATCACAAGAGTTTACAGTATGTCTTTTCTCAGAAAGATTTAAATTTACATCAGAGAAGGTGGTTAGAGTTATTAAAAGATTATGACATGAGTGTTCTTATCATCTAGGCAAGGCCAAAGTAGTGGTTGATGCTCTCAGTAGACTGTCTATAGGTAGTTTTACTCATGTTGAGGATGATAAGAAGAAGTTAGTTCAGGAAGTTCATCAGCTTGCTCGACTAGGTGTCCACTTAGTCGATTCAGCAGAAGGTAGTATATGGGTGCAGAACAGTTTCGAATCCTCTCTAGTTTCCGAGGTGAAGGAAAAATAGGATAGAGATCCCAATCTTATTAAGCTGAAAGGTCAGTCAGAGATTAAAAAGTAGATATTTTCTCCCAAGGGGGAGATGGTGTTTTGCATTGCCAGGGTCGGATATGTGTGCTAGGGGTAGACAACTTAAGGTAATGAATTCTTGCAGAAGCGCATGGTGTGCATTACTTTATTCATCCAGGGGCCACTAAGATGTACTGTGATTTGCGAGAGATCTATTGGTGGAGTAGGATGAGAGATATTGCAAAATTTATAACTAAATTCTCTATATGTCAGCAAGTTAAGATTGAGCACCAGAAGCCTAGTGGGTCAATGCAGGAGTTTCAGTATTCCCACATAGAAATAGGAAGAAGTGAACATAGACTTTGTGACGGGTTTAACTCGTACTCATCATCAACATGATTCTATATGGGTTAACGTAGATAGAATGACCAAATCAGCTTATTTCTTGCCAGTCCATACCTCCTATTCATCCGAGGATTATGCTAAACTCTATATCGAAGAGTTGGTCAGGTTACACAGAGTCCCAGTATCTATTATCTCAAATAGAGGTACTCAGCTTACCTCTCATTTCTGGAAAGCATTCTAAAAGGATCTTGGTACCCAAATCATTTCAGTATGGCCTTCCACCCTCAGACAGATGGTCAAGCAGAAAGGACCATTCAGACGTTAGAAGATATGCTAAGAGCCTGCGTTATCGATTTTAAGGGTAGTTGGGATGACCCTTGCCTTTGATCGAGTTTACATACATTAACATTTATCATTCCAGTATTTAGATGGCTCCATTTAAGGCTCTCTATGGTAGAAGATGTAGATCTCCAATTAGTTGGTTCGAGGTAGGTAAGGTCGCAGTAGTAGGGACTGACTTACTGTTTGATGCCTTAGAGAAAGTTCAGCTGATCAGAGAAAGACTTAGGGCTGCCCAGAGCTGACAAAAATCATATGCAGATGTAAGGAGAAAGGATCTTGAGTTTAAGATGGTGATTTTGTGTTCTTGAAAATCTCTCCCATGAAGGGGGTAAAAAGGTCCGGCAAGAAGGGAAAGCCCAGTCCCTGATATGTCGGTCATTATAGAATTCTCAGTCGCTTTAGAAAGGTAGCTTATGAGCTTGAGTTGCCTTCGGATCTAGCTTCAGTACATCCAGTATTCCATGTCTCCTTGCTAAAGAAATGCATTGGTGACCCAGCAGTCATAGTTCCCTCAGAGGATGTAAATATTCAGAATGATCTCTCTTTCAAAGAGGTTCCAGTACAGATCCTCGATCATCATATTCGCAGACTGGGGATAAAGAAGTTCCCTTAGTCAAAGTTCTTTGGTGGAATTAGTCCGTAGAGGGAGCTACTTAGGAAGAAGAAGCAGATATACGGACCAAGTATCCTCACCTCTTCTCCACAACCTCAGATCCATCTTAAGGTAATAGTCTTGCTTAGCTTTACTTAGTTCCATGTTCAGCTATAATTATAACTTGGTATCCATTACCGTTGCATATTCAGTCATGCATTCATGAATCAGTTCAGTCTTGTACTCATGCATCAGATATGCATGTTCAGTATAAAAACCCAGCCAATCAGTAGCTTCAGTCATGTATTCCATGCATCATAGATGCATGTTCAGTGTAAGAGCTCAGTTTGTCAGTAGTTCAGTCATATGGTCATGCATCAGATATGCATGTTTAGTGTGTAAACTCAGTCTATCAGTGTCTGAGCTTAATCAGTCTCATTCTAGGACGAATTTTCCCAAGGGGGAGATATTGTAATACCCCGTATTTCCTTAGCTTAAGATTAACTCTCAGTCCATAAGTTATCCATTATAAATTTTTTTGAAATACTCAGTATTTTTCAATTTAGATCTTGCCATTACGTAGGAAATTAAATTAGCTTACCAATGATATAAAATTTGCCTAAATTCGATAACCGGGGTAAGAAGTTATGACTATTTTAAGTTTCAGTCATTAAACACCATCATTCAGGCCAGTAATGCATCGCGGAGTATGTCAAAATGGCAATTGTTAGATTCCAGTGAGGTATCGCAATACTGGCGCATCACGCAATAACTTATTTTCATATTTGTCAATTTTCAGTGTACCAAAGCAATCCCACCGCATCGCGGTGAACTTCCAGGTCGCATCCAAGGTGGCAACGTGATACCACCATATTGCGCCACCAGCCACATTCCCAGTTGGCAATTTTCAGAGGTCCGACGCGATTATGGCGCGTCACGCCAGGGGTCCAGGCCAAAGAAAATTCACAAAAAATTAAAGTTTCATCCAGGGTTAAACTGGTCTTTTCCCATGAATTTAATGCATCCATGTATGGGATTTAATCTCTAAAAAAATATTTTGGTCATTCATTATTCAATTTTTTCTCAAATCAAAGCCTTCTCTCTCAAGAAAACAAACCCTTTCTGCAAGAATCAAGGTCAAAACTTAAGAATTTCTTCAAAAGCCTTCAAGAATTACCTTTCCAAGGTATGTTAGGTATTCATCTATGAGTTTCTTTCACTCATATAGTCCACGAATCCATTTTCAAACTACAAGATTGTTGAATTATGAACTTCTATGCTTGAATTGAATTGAATTCATGTTCATGTTAATGTTGGGTTTTAGTTCATGATTAAATTACAAGCTTTTATGAAATTAATCATTTTATATGTTGAATCACATGATCTTTATGATAAACCCTTCAATTTGCAAGTTGATTTATGTAGCCATGATAACTATATGTGTTGATTATTATTTGATCTAAGCATGCTCCCTATTTGTTTGATAAAATGCCTATGTGAATGAAATAGTGACATTATGACATGATAGAATGTATTCTCCATTCATGTATGAGTAAATGCATTACAAGTGTTTGCTAAAATGTCTCAATGGATGGATTGTGATCAAGTAGCCATTATTATGTTTTCAAGATTATGCTATGCTTTACTTTTATGCTATCGAGTCTTAGGGGTATTTAATACTAGACAATTTAGTTGTTTACCTAGAGCCAGTGTCAGTTACAGAATAGTATCAGTCATGTCACAATTAGTAGTACTCTCAGTCAGTTACAGAACTCAGTAGAACTCAGTCAATTATGAAACTCAAGTAAACTCAGTCTCAGTCCAGTCCAGTTCAGAATACTCAGTTCAGTACCTTTAGGTTGGGAGTATGATTCAACACCGAGTGAATCCAAGGACAGTGTCTTTTAGACAGTGTTCAGTTTTACAGATTGTTATTTCAGTTGATACACTTTATCAATATTTACAGATTTTGAACCTTATGGATTTCAGCCTATTTTTCTGCATTTATTACAGTATCATATTTTAGTGCTCACAACAGATATCATTTATGGGTTAGCTTGTGGTCCTTCGGGGTCGTAAGCACCGTGTAGCATCTGGGGTATAGACTCGGAGTGTTACAATCCATTTGGGGTGGGTGGATGTTGAAATTGAGTCAAATTGATAGAATTGAAATGGGTGTGTTGAAGATGACCCATTTGGGGTGTGGGTATAGGTGTGGGTGTGATGAAATTGTATTCAATTCAATTGTAATTCAACAATGGAGCAGTCATGGTGCTTTGTTGAAAAGACGAAAGAAAGAAGGGAGAAGAGAAAGAAGACATAAATGAAAAAATAAATAAAAAACATAAAAATTTTAAAAATCAGAAAATTGAGGTGCTATGTGACAAAAAAGGTTTATTTTAACACTCTCATGCGCTCAATGTGCGTGAATTACACGCACTTGTCCAAGTGGGCAAATATATGCCATTAAAATACGAAATAAAATCTAGGAGGGTAATAGGATCCCTGCAAAGTTCAGTATGCTCAACTGCAAATTCAGGCAAAGTTCAATTATTTTTCGGACTATTATCCCAAAGAGATAAGTTTGAAATAATAATAGTCTATTAGAATTCTTCAATTATGAGTTTCTAGTTATTAAGATAATATATTTCAAATTCAAATACTTAATCTTTCAATTCAAAAATTTTATTACAATATACTTTACTTTGTCTTAAAGTATTTTTTAATTTTATCCTAAAAACTGCCATGTGACTATTTTAATATGTGGCCACTTGGTATCTTGTCTTATTTTAATATTTCTTTTATATATACTAGTATAGGTACCCGCGTGATGCGCAGAATATTCTTTTAAAAATATTTATTAAAAATACTTATTCAATTTGAAATTATAAAAAATAATTATTTTTTATTATATCACATTAACACATTTCAAAAGACAATGAAATATTAAAAATAATTGTGAATATGAAATTACCACTGAAACACGATAACTAATCACAATTTTAATTATTTTAGATGTTTTGATATGAAAAGAATAATATTAGTATTTGTTTCAATCATATTCCATTAACTGATTTTTTAAAATAATAAAATATTAGATATTAAATAATTATTAATTTTGTTGTTGGATTTTTACCTTTAGATTTTTAATAAATTAAGGCATATAATTATATTCCTTACCTTTCATTTCTAATTTCTTCTTTTTAGTCCATCAATTCAAAATTAACTACTAACTAATTTTTTTTTTTTAAATATCTTTCAATTTCATTTCAATTACTAAAAGTACTTAATTGTGTGAATTACAAAACTTCTTATTCTAAATTTAAATATTACAACTCTTAATTCAAAAATTAAGCACATACTATTTATTATTTGTCTTTAAATGGCCATACTTATTATTTATAATTTTTTCATTGTTTAATTTCATCATTAATATCTTTAAGTATTTTATTTATACTTATTAATATATCTTTTAAATTAAGTCAATTAAAAACTCTCATGCTACTTTCAAAATCACCCACCCCACCAAATCCCACCCCATCCCTCACCTTTGCCCACCCTATCCAAACCCCAATTTTATTTTTTTTTAGCTTTTTAAATTTTTAGTAAAAAAAGTTCACCCTTAGCAACAAAACAAAAATTATTTTTTTTTAACCTAACTTTTTTACTTTACCCCTAACCCCACCATCCATCCCGACACCCTATCCAACACCTCCTTCCCCACCCTCGACACCCATGCAAGAGTTTTTTAAAAAAAAAAAAAAATCAGTTTCTTGTACCTCTCACTCCCCCCCCCCCCCTCCCCCCCCCCCCCACATAAAAAAATAATTTAAATCTTTAGCTTTTTTTAAAAAAGAAATTTAATTTCTTACTCGCACCCCCAAATGCCACCTTCGTCCACCACCCCACCACCCACCCCTCATAGCATCCATCACTCTACCCTCGATCCTATTCGTTTTATTGTTTCTTAATAGTTTTTCGAGCATGTTAAATTATATTATCTTAAAAGAAAAGAAAAGGTTTGAATATTCATTTCATATTCATGAGATATTTGTATACATCATATATAGAAACTTAAAATTTCTTAATTACATCTATACAAAATTAAATGTTATGCAAATTGTAAACAACCATAACAACATAATAGCAACAAATTTTTTTTAAAACATTTAACATATATTTTCATGATATGTTCCAAGTACATGATTTGTTTATCACTTTTTTTATTCACTAAATTTCAATAGATTTCTCATAAAAATCTTATTTTAGGCAATTTCAATTAAATATTTCATTGAACATTTTATTTTCACGGAATTTTAAGAATTAATGTTATACCTCCATTTAAGATCTCCAAATTTTATATTAAAATTAGTTCAACACACTGTTTCCCTGAACAAAGGAATCAAACTCATCATTTAGGTTTTTGTCGATAATAACAAAGCAAAGAACATGAAAAGGTTATTCATTTGTTGTTGTTGCATATAAATATAATTTTTTAGTACTTCATGTCATTTTGTTTTTGTTATTTTCAAGCAAATTAATCAACACAATAATAATTAAGAAGATAATATAAAATTACACATAAATAAAATCGTAGACATGCAAATAAATTGAACTATAAAATAAAAGTAAAAAGGAAGAAGAAGAAGTTACTAATTAATAGGAAAGAAATAGTGAAGAATAAAATACATCCCATTTATACATATAGAATTGGATAAAAAAAAATTAAATTTTAAAATTTTTAAAATAGGAGATTAGGTGAGATTACAAAAAGATAAGCTTAAGAAAGATATGAAAAAGTTCTAAATGAACTCTACTATTTCTATTATTATTATTATTATATCATAATTACTACGTCCTATTACTATTTTTAAATTTATTATCATTACTACTACTACTATTTATTTTTAATTTTCTATTTTGTTACTGTTGTTACTACTATTGCCACGTACTACTATTATATCATTGTTTTAATTTTTTTTTATTATTATCAATAGTATTCACCTCGCTATTACTATTACTATGTACTCTTTATATATATATATATATATATATATATATATATATATATACTACTATTCACTACTATTTTTCTATTGTTTATTATTATTATTATTATTATTATTATTATTATACAAATCATGTAAATTGATAATACAGATTCAAATGAAGTAAAAAAGACAAAGATAACTATTAAAGGAGATAAAAAGAAGTAATTATTTAAAAGCACTCTTAACCAAACAACTAATATTCAAATAAAGTTTTAAAAAAAGGGGATAAAAACGTGTATTTGTTACTACAAATAAGGAGTTTAGGTTTTTTCGTTTTTTGTTTTTTGGGCAAAACCTTGTAGGAGTCAAGGAGTTTAGTTAATTTTTCCATTTTAATTAATCTTCTTATCTTTCCTTTTTTCTATTTTTTCTTTTTAAAGATAAAAATAAAAAACATGCAAGGATAATATAGATAGTTATTCTTGTTTTGAATAAATATGTTATTTTTCAAGAAAAGTTTTAAATTTATTTTATAATATAAATATTTTGTTATGAAAATATCTTGTTGTTTTACTAATTTAGAATGTATATAAATATTTATTTTTACATTCAAATTTAAAAAGAATCTTGTCATTTAATTAAAAAATATGCAACTACTTTTACATAAGATAAATATTTAAAATTAATGAGATAATAATATTAATTATTACTATTATTAATAATAATAATAATTTATTATTAGTGTATTTATTATTATTATTATTATTATTATTATTATTACTATCACATAGATACTGCCACTACTATGTATTACTATTGCTATTACTACTATGGGAACGAAAAATTTAAGCAATGTGGGTATGAGTTGAGTAACTATTTATTTTAAAATTTTAAAAAATTGGATAACTCTATAGGGAAAAAAAAATGAGCAAAATTTTTTATTTTCAAAAGGACTCCTGCATACTTGGAGCAGATTTTAGTTAAAATCTAAAATTTATTTTCTATTTATTTTCCTCATTTTATCCTTTTTTAAAAAAAAAATTCTTTTTCAAAATAAAAAGTGGCCTTATCCTTTTAACATGTATCTAATATTAGACTGAGTCAAACATTAATTTAAATAGATAATTATTTTTAATTTAATGAATAAACTTAACTCAACCACTTTTATTCAAATGGACAATTATTTTTAATTTAAATTCATAATATTAGAGTAACTAATTATTACTACTACGTATTATTATTACTACTACTATTACTACTATTATTATTACTAGTTTAGGATACGTGTTTTACACGTGTTTCTTAAATCAATGAATAAAATTATGTATAAAATGAATAAAATAATTAAAGGTAGAAATGATGCTAAAATAAATTTATATATATTCAATTGATGTAAATAAATATTGTATATCAAATAAGTCATTGTTGGTCGTATAAAATTAAAGATCATGCTTCATACAAATTAATTATTGATTTTGTATAAGTCATGTGTAATCTTTAAAACTATTAACTAAAAGAAATAAAGAGAGGATGAAAAGATGATAAATGAATTCAAAGAGATGATTAAATGTGGGTGGAGTACAAAAACTGGTCATATGTGATGTAATAAAAAATTATAAAATAACTCTCCGTGAAATAAAATAAAGAGATTATTAATAATTCAATGCTTTCAAATAAAGTATGGATGCATGCAAAACATCTTATTTTAATATTGTTCTCTTTATCTTCTTTACGTCTAAACCCTTTAAGAAATGGTTTATAGATTAATTAGGTCACGATTCAAAAATGAGGATCATGATGGTACATGTCACGGCGTACCTTGACAAGTAAGCCCTTCACCTAAACTGATACGAAAAGAAGAAAAAACAGAAATATCTCACGGTAAGGTTTCTAGAATGAAGCCGAACCATATAAGTAATCATAACAATGTGGAAAGAACTTATCCAAAACGCTAATCATGCCTAAAATCAGGTGTCATAGTGTAAGAACTACTAATACAATCCAAGAGTCAAATGCATCGAAAAAATAACCACAAAGGAATAATAACTGTCTCTGAATACTAATAAAGACATAACAACTATAGAAAGATAGAGGTAAACTTTGGACGCATGAATGTCCAACCGCTACCTTGGAAGCTCCAACAATCGCCCGAGTCAATCACGCTGAGACGCACTCGAGCTAAGACCTGCACCAAAAGGGCACAGTAGGCATGAGTACGGTCCACTTGTAATCAGTAGGTATCAAGGCCGACCAAGCAAAGTAGTAAATAAAGCATACAAAATATACACTAAGGGCATGTCACCTGCAGTCAAAAAATGTCCCACAACGATAGCCCATAGCGCTTGCACTAATAGTTCTAATATATCTCACATATATTACAACAACACACCAAGGTATTGAATACAAGTATACATTATGTCACATATAAATAGAACAAGAGAGAACATGTAGATACAAGATCATCAAATACAAGTAAAGGAAGGTAAGACAAATACATAGGTGACAAGTCAATAAGGCAATACAACACAACATAAACACAATAAAGTAAGTGAAATGTATATGATGGTGATGATGATGAGGATGAGGATGATGCACAAGGTCGTCGCATAACCTCCGAGATCGTCACACAATCCCCGTATACACCTACGGAGCTAAAGCTTTCTGACGTAGGACCCATGGGGGATTCGTCAACCCGTATACAATCCACATATCTCATATATCCTTTGTGGCATATCCATCGGAGAGGGTTTTATAAGGTGTTACAATATTTTTTTAAAAGGTGTTGCCAGTGTTTCTTAGATGTTGCCACGATGGTACCAATGTTTCATGAATGAGTATGATATAAAGATTTAATGCTCACAACCAATCACAATGAGTATTTCCACAACCAATAACATGATATATTTCCACAACCAACCATAATGATGCATTCCCACAACCACATGAGCCAGTATAACTTATTATTTTCGTTTCATCCATGAATTTTCACATGTTTCATATGCCAATAAAGTCTGAATATAATCAAACTACACCAATGGTACCACATTAAACAACACAATACAATTATTCACATGTATTCAAGGCTATCAATATCACATAGAACCCCACACGATCAAACATATCACATAATATCTCAATTTTGATAATTACATCACATATACGTCCCCACACGGGCACAACACATAGATTGTCATTTTTCATGATTATTTCCCACCCTTAAAGTGCATTTTGTATCATCATTTACTACTTAACCCAGTCTAAAAGAGTTAAGCCATAACCTACCTCGAAAGCCAAAATCGGTCCGCTACACTTGAACCCGCGATCTTACTTTTCACAAATAATTCTGAACTTCACTAAAAATATCAAATATGAAATCTACGCGTCAAGACAAAATCAACGACACCTATATTGACTACTTTTGATTCGGGATCAAAACGGACCCCCAAAATGGATTTTCGAAAAAGAAGGGCAAAATCAAAACTTTATTTCAAAAATATGTTCCCCATAATTTTAGGAACCTACAGCTGAAAACTCAAGTTAAATCGAGTAAAAAAACAGAGTTCAAATCGAAGAAAAACTATTTTTGAGCTTTACTGGGTAAAATCTTTGAAATCCAGGTTAAAATCAAGAATCGGAGTTGTTTTGAAAGTTAAATTGATGAGAAACTAGTAATTATAAGATAAAAATATTATTCAAGTGAAAAGGAGTGAAATTTGGGTTTAAATTCATGCCCTAAGATTTTGGGGGTTTGGGGAAATTTATTAAGAAAAGGGTGAATTTTTACTTTTTAATCCGTAATAAAACCAAAAAAAATGTATTAATCTAGCTTCTCAAGCTCCCACAAGCTTCACTTTTAAACTCTCAAAATATTTAGGGTTTAACTCTCAAGTGGCAAGATGAAAAATGAGCATAATAGGTCAAAAAAAGGTTATTTATCAGTACAGATTTTTCTGCACTGCTGTCAAAAGAAAAAGCTGTTTTTTTTTAAACTCAATCCGGACTTCAACGGGGTGCCCGAAATTCGTTTGAAGTCCGATACATGCAAACGAACTATGCAACCATACTAAATTCGACGTTTTGAACGCGTTGGCGATATCAGATTTTCAAAAAAATATCATTTTCACAAAGTTGACCCTCGAAACCCTAAATTATAATTTTCTAAATCGAGGGTCGAAATGAGATTTAAAAGCCATAAAATAATACCAGACATGCTAACACCCTAAAATTGACATTTCGGATCTATTGGAGAAGTTGAATTTTCTATCCGAGGTCGTTTCAATCAAATGTGGATCCCACACCCATATTTCCAATTTTCCAACTCATCGATCAATAGGCCAAAATGAGCTCGGGTGCACCGAGACTCAAACCAAAGGCCTACCTAGCCTAAAATCAATATTCCAGAGCTTCTGGCGCAGTCCGTTTGGTCATTCGTTGCACGAATCAAAATATATCCACATTAGCCAAAATAAGGCTCTCGAAGCCAGAAAAAATCACAATATAGCATAAATGATATCAAAATGCATCAAAATCCACGTCAACCACTCCCACACGCCAAAAGTACCATAATGCAACTACGGGGAGGTGTAAAATAGTTAAATCACACCAAATCACAAATTTTACATATTTCATCAAATTTTCATGTTGTTACATCATCCACCACTAAAAATCTAGTTCGTCCTCGAACTAAGGCAAAAGAAATACCTGAATCAACAAAGAGCTGGGGATAAGGACTACGCATATCAGACTCGACCTCTCAAGTAGCTTCATCTACAGGTCAATGTCACCACTGAACCTTAACCACAAGGATCACTCTAGAGCGGAACTGCCTAACATCCCTAGCCAAAAATGAAAACTGGCTCCTCAACAAAGGATAACCACTCATCTAACTGAACTGACTCCCAACGAATGACGTAAGACTCATCAAGAATATAGCTACAAAGCATTGAAACATGAAAAACTGGATGAACAGCTGATAGATCAAGGGGCTAAGCCAACTCATAAGCCACATCACCAACAGTCCGAAGAATCTCAAGTGGACCAATATACCCAACTAAGCTTGCCTCTCTTCCTAAACCTCATCACACCCTTCATGGGTGAAACTCGAAGGGAAAACACGATCGCCAACACCAAATCTCAAGGCATGAAGTCTACGATCAAACTAACACTTCTGCCTACTCTGAGCCGCTCTAAGTCTATCCTGAATGATTCGGACCCTATACAAAGACTCACAAAATTAGTTCGTACCACGAGGTCTCACCTCAGAAACATCAAACCAACCTACTGGGGAGCGACAATGCCTACCATACAATGCCTCAAAATGAGCTATATCAATACTGGAATGGTAGATATTACTATATGCAAACTCTGCTAAAGTCAAATATTGCTCCTACTGGCCACTAAAATCCATCACGCATGCACAAATCCTATCCTCTAAAACTTGTATAGTCTGCTCTGTCTGACCATATAACGACCTAAAAATTTGATGAAATATGTGAAATTTGTGATTTTGTGTGATTTAACTGTGTTACACCTCCCCGTAGTTGTATTATGGTATTTCTAGGGTGTGTAAGTGGTTGACATAATTTTTGATGCATTTTGGCATCATTTATGCAATATTGTGGTTTTAGATGGCTTCGAGAGCCTTATTTTGGACTTATGTGGTTATATTTTGATCCGTATGATGGATGACCGAACGGACTATGCCAGCAGCTCTGGAATATCGATTTTAGGCTAGGTAGACCTTTGGTTCGGGTCCTGGTTCATCCGAGCTCATTTCAACCTATTGATTGGAAAGTTGGAAAATTGAAAATATGGGTGTGAGACCCACATTTGATCGAAATGACCTCGGATGGAAAATCTGACTTCTCCAGCAGATCCAGAATGTTGATTCTAGTGTGTTAGCATATTTGTTATGATTTTACAGCTTTTAAATCTCATTTCGACCCTCGATTTGAAAAATTATGATTTCGGGTTTCGGGGGTCAATTTTATGAAAATGAGTTTTTCTGGAAAATCTGATATCGCCATCGCATCCGGAACATCAAATTTAGTATGGTTGCATAGTTTGTTTGCATAAATCAGACTCCGAATGAATCCCGGACACCCCGTCAAAGTCCGGGGTGAACTTGAAGGAAAAATCTGGTGCAAAAACCAGAAAAATCTGCAATATAAGCAACCTTTTCACATTTTTGGCCCATTTTACTCATTTTTCACTTTGTCTCTTGAGAGTTACACCCTAAATATTTTGGGATCTTAAAAGTGAAGTTTGTGAGAGCTTGGGAAGCTAGATTAACACCTATTCTTGATTTTAATTACGGATTTAAGATAAGAATTCACCCTTTTCTTAGAAATTTCTTGATAAATTTCTCAAAACTCCAAAAATCTTAGGGCATGATTTAAACCCAAATTTCATCCCCTTTCACTTGAATAATATTTTTATTTTATAATTACTAGTTTTTCATCAATTTAACCTTCAAAACAACTCCGATTCTTGATTTTAACCCGGATTTCAAAGATTTTACCCAATAAAGCTCAAAAATAGTTTTTCTTCAATTTGAACCCCGTTTTTCACTCGATTTAACTTGGGTTTTCAGATGTAGCTTCCTAAAAATATGGGAAACATATTTTTGAAGTAAAGTTTCAATTTTGCGCTTCTTTTTTGGAAACCTATTTTGGGGGTCCATTTTGAGCCCGAACCAAAAGTAGTCAATATGAATGTCGTTGATTTTATTTTGATGCGTAGATTTCATATTTGATGTTTTTAGTAGAGTTCGAGATTATTTGTAAAAAGTAAAGTCGTGATTCAAGTGTAGCGGATCGATTTCGGCTTTCGAGGTAGGTTATGGCTTAACTCTTCAGACTGGGATGGGTAGTAAATGATGGTACAAAATACATGTTAAGGGTGAGAACTAATCATGAAAAATGGCTATCTACGTGTTGTACCCGTGTGGAGGCCTATATGTGATGCAATTGTCGAAATTGAAATATTATGTGATATGTTTCACCGCGTAGGGTCCTATGTGACATTGATAGCCTTGAATACATGTGAGTAATTGTATTGTATTGTTTAATGTGGTACCATGGATTTATTGTGATTATATTCATACTTTACTGGCATATGAGACATGTAAAAATTCATGGATGAAATGAAAATAACGAGTGAATATTGGCTCATGTGGTTGTGGAAATGTATCATTGTGGTTGGTTGTGGAAATATATCATGTGGTTGGTTGTGAAAATACTTATTGTGATTGGTTGTGAGCATTACATCTTCATATCATACTCATTCATGAAACATTGGTACCACCGTGGCAACATCTGAGAAACACTAGCAACACCTTTTTAAAAATATTGTAACACCTTACAAAACCCTTTTTGAGGGATATGCCGGAAAACAGATATGAGATATATGCATTGTATATGGGTTAACGAACCCCCCATGGGTCCTACGTCGGGAAGCTTTAGCTTCGTAGGTGTATACGGGGATTGTGTGACTATCCTGGAGGTTGTGCAACAACCTTGTGCATCATCATCATCATCATCATCATTATCATATACATTGCACTTACTTTATTGAGTTTATGTTGCGTTGTATTGCCTTATTGACTTGTCATATATGTGTTTGACTTACTTTCCTTTACTTGTATTTGATGATCTTGTATCTACATGTTCTTTCTTGTTATATTATATGTGACATAATGTATACTTGTATTTCATATCTTGATGTGTTTTTGTAATATATGTGAGATATACTAGAACTGTTAGTGCAAGTGGTGTGGGCTACCCTTGTGGGACATTATCTGATTGCAGGTGACGTGCCCTTAGTGTATATTTTGTATTCTTTATTTACCACTTTGCTTGGTCGGCCTATGATACCTACTGAGTACAAGTGGACTGTACTCATGCCTACTGCGCCCTTTCGGTGCAGGTCCTAGCTCGAGTGCACCTCAGCTTACTTAATTCGGGCGATTGTTGGAGCTTCCAAGGTAGCGGTTGGACATTCATGTGTCCGAAGTTCACCTCTATCTTTTTATACTAGTTATGTCTTTATTAGTATTCGAAGACAATTATTATTCCTTTGTGGTTATTTTTCTGATGTATTTGACTCTTGGACTGTATTAGTAGTTCTTACACTATTGAGACCTGGTTTTGGGCATGATTGGTGTTTTGGATAAGTTCTTTCCGCATTATTATAATTATTTATATGGTTCGGCTTTATTCTAGAAGTCTTACCTTAGGTATTTCTGTCTTTTTCTCTATTTGTATCAGTTTGGGTGATAGGCTTACTAGTCAAGGTATGCCGCGACAAGTGCCATCATGACCCTCATTTTTGGGTCATGACAGACCATCAATCTTGGGCTGAAATGCTATGCTAAGATCAACCTGAGTACCTCTCATCCTGAAAAGCCTTCCAAAAGTGAGATGTAAACACAGGACCTCGATCTGAAATAATGGACACTGGCACACCATGCAGATGTACAATCTCACGAATATAGATTCAGGCCAACCTCTCAGCACTGAATGAGGCCTGAACTAGAATAAAATAAATTAACTCGGTCAATCGATCCAAGATGACCCAAAAACACTGTCAGAACCATGAGACATACGAGGCAATCAAGCCACGAAGTCCATAGTGATCCGTTCCCACTTCCACTCGAGAATGGGTAACCTCTAAAGCAAACCACCAGGTCTCATATGCTCGGCCTTCACCTGCTGACAACATAGGTAACGTGCGACAAAATTTTCTCTATCTCGCCACATACCACCCTATCAGTAGTGCTGTCTCAAATCACGATACACTTTAGTCACCCCTGGATGGATAGAATATCTGGAACAATGGGCCTCCTCCAAGATCAACCTAATCCAGCCACCCACTTTCGACATACAAACTCGGCCTCCAATACGTAAAACTCCATCTGAATCAAGTGAGGCTTCCTTAGCCTCTTCACTCAATACCTTGTCTCGAATCGACCTCAATCCAATATCATTAAACTGATAAGCTCGAATATGCTCCATCAAAGAAGATCTAGCCTCCACAAATGACAAAACATGCCCTGGTGTCAAAATACCAAGCCCAACCATCTGGTTAGCTAAAAACTAAATCTCTAAGGCCAAAAGCCTCTCTTAGGTCAAAAGATGCGCCAAGCTACCCATTCTAGTCGACTTTCGGCTCAATGCATCCGCAACCACATTAGCCTTTCTCGGATAGTAGAGAATAGTCAAGTCATAATCCTTAAGAAACTCAAACCAACAGTGTTGCCTCATATGAAGATCTCACTGGTAAAGAAGTACTGAAGGCTACGATGATCTGAGACAATCTTATAATGGACTCCATACAAATAGTGTCTCCACAACTTCAAGGAAAACACAACTGCGCACAACTCCAAATCATGGGTAGGATAAATCCTCTCATGAGGCTTCAATCTTGACGAGACACATACGCAATTACCTTGTCATCCTGAATCAACACAATACCTAACCCAACACCTGAAGTATCATAAAAGATAATAAAGCCTACGCCCTCCTTGGTCAAAGCCAATATAGGAGTTGAAGTCAACAAATCCTTACTCTTTTGAAAGCTTGCCTCACAACATCATACCACTAAAAAAAAATCTTCTTCTAGGTCAACTTGGTCAATGAAGCTGTAATGGATGAAAAATCCTCAACAAAACGTCGATAATACCCGACAAAGCCAACAAAACTCCAAATCAACCATAATACCTCCCTTGGTCATCACATAACCCAAGAAAGAAACAGGTTCCAACCAAAACTCGCACTTAGAGAACTTAGCATACAACTTCTTATCCCTCAATCTCTAAAGCATAATTCACAAATGCTCCTCATGCTCAACCTCACTCTTGGTATAAACCAAGATATTATCTATAAATACAATAACAAAGGATTCCGAACATGGTCAAAATACCTTATTCATCAACTCCATGAATGAGGCAGGGGAATTGGTTAACCCAAAAGACATGACCAAGAACTCATAATGACCATATCGAGTCTGAAAAGCTATTTTCAGAATATCCAAAGCTCTAATCCTCAACTGGTGATAATCGAACCGTAAATTAATCTTCAAAAACACAACAACATCCTAAAGCTGATCAAAAAAATCATCAATGCGAGGAAGAGGATACTTATTCTTAACCATCACCTTATTCAACTGTCGATAATCAATACACATCCGCATAGACCCATCCTTTCTCTTCACAAACAAAATAGGTGCACCCCAAGGAGAAATACTAGGTTAAATAAATCTCTCATCCAACGACTCCTGCAACTGATCCTTCAGTTCCTTCAGCTCTGCTGGGACCATCCTATAAGGAGGAATAAAAATGGGCGTGGTGCCCGACTCAACATCAATAATAAAACTAATATCTCGATCTGAAGGTATACTAGGCGGGTTCGTAGGGAACATATCTATAAACTCACGAATGACACAGACAGAATCCAAGAAAAGAGGCAAAATAATACAGGTATCACGAATATGGGCCAAGTAAGATAAACATCCTCTCTCAACCAATTTATGAGCCTAAACATAAGATATAACCCTCTTAGGACCCGAATTAGGTGTACCCTTCCAAGCTATACTTGTTACACTTGCTAAAGCTAAAGTCACAGTCTTAGCAAAACAATCTAAGACAACATGATGAGGAGCCAACCAATCCATACCAAAAATAACACCAAAATTGACCATATCTAACAGAAGCAAGTCTACCAAGTCTCACGCCAATAAAACTAACAACACAAGATCGGTATTCTCGATCCACCACTAAAGAATCACCTATCGGATTAGATACACGAATAGGCATGGAAGGAGGCTCACTAACAGAATCAAAGCCCAAAGCAAAATACACAGATACATAGGAGAAATTCCATCTGGGATTAAATAATAATATGCAGGTCTGAAATAAACGAGAAAGGTACCTGTAATCACAACATCAGAAGCCTCCACCTCAGATCTGACTGGTATAGCAGAACACTATCCATGACTACCAGCTGGCCGTAGCCCCACGACCACCAACACAGGCTCTACTATCCTTACCTATTGCACCTTTGGTAGAACAACTATCTCTCACAGTTGAAATATGAATAGCTCTAAACACACGATGAGAACAGTCCTTGGCCATATCGCCAATCTCATCATACACATAGAAACCTCTACGATCAATCTCAATAAGAGAAAGTACAACTGAGCCCGAACGGCCACCCTGAACTGCTGAACTAGAAGATCCACCAGCTAAACTCTATAAAATAACCTGCACTGGCTTACTACGGTATCCATGAGATCCTCTAAAATCTCTGCCTCGAGAGGTCTGACTCCTAAACTCACCAAAACATCGCGCTTTCTTGGTGCCTCCCTAAGATGTGCTAATAATACCCTCTGTCATCTTATCGTGATCCACAATACTCTAAAGATGAGCTCCAAGCATATTCATCTAAAATGTAGCCAACTAAAGAGAAATATCCAAACCCTTTACAAACTTTCTAACATTCTCAAACTCGATGGAAAAGCTATTATAGAAATATCTGGACAGGGCATGAAAGCAAGCTTTATACTCAAAAAATGTCATAGAGTCCTGCTCCAATTGATCAAACTCGTCCCACATAAGATCTCACAACTGAAAGGAACAAATCTCTCCAGAAAGGCATTAACAAATTGATCCTATGACAACTCAAGAGCATCAATAAGCCTACAACCGACAAATGATAACTACTAATTTCTCACAGCATCTCTCAACTGATATATAGTATAAGCCACACCATCCGCACAGAAAGAGTGAAACACAACTCAAAACACAAGATATGAAAGAATTCGCACGATAAGGAATAAAATGAGGGAAGTTTCCTCAAGACATCCTATAGCCTCTCAAAGATAGATACGGACGTCTACGTCCGCGAGATTCTATTAGATATCTCGTTATTACACCGTTGAGACCAATAAAACCTAGCTCTGATACCAATTTGTCACGACCCAAAAATGAGGGTCATGATAGTACTTGTTGCGGCGTACCTTGACAAGTAAACCTATCACCCAAAAAAATACAAAAAGAAGAAAAGACAGAAATATCCCATGGTAAGGCTTCTAGAATGAAGCCGAACCATATAAGTAATCATAATAATGTGGAAGAAACTTATCCAAAACGCCAATCATGCCCAAAACAAGGTGTCAATAGTATAAGAACTACTAATACAATCCAAGAGTCAAATGCATCGAAAAAATAACCACAAAAAAATAATAACTGTCTTTGAATACTAATAAAGACATAAAAACTATAGAAAGATAGAGGTGAACTTCAAACGCATGAATAACCAACCGCTACCTTGGAAGCTCCAACAATCACCCGAGTCAATCACGTTGAGGTGCACTCGAGCTAAGACCTGCACCGAAAGGGCGCAGTAGGCATGAGTACAGTTCACTTGTACTCAGTAGGTATCATAGGCCGACCAAGAAAAGTAGTAAATAAAGCATACAAAATATACACTAAGGGCACGTCACCTGCATTCAGAAAATATCCCACAACGATAGCCCACACCGCTTGCACTAACAGTTCTAAGACATCTCACATATATTACAAGAACACACCAAGGTATTGAATACAAGTATACATTATGTCATATATAAATAGAACAAGAGAGAATATGTAGACACAAGATCATCAAATACAAGTAAAGGAAGGTAAGACAAATACATAGATAACAAGTCAATAAGTCAATACAACACATCATAAACACAATAAAGTAAGTGCAATGTATATGATGATGATGATGATGATGATGATGCACGAGGTTGTCGCACAACCTCTGGGATCGTCGCACAATCCCCATATACACCTACGGAGCTAAAGCTTCCCGACATAGGACCCATGGAGGGTTCATCAACCCGTATACAATGCACATATCTCATATCTCCTTTCTGGCATAACCCTCGAAAAGGGTTTTATAAAATGTTACAATATTTTTTTAAAAAGGTGTTGCCAGGATTTCTCAGATATTGCCACAGTGGTACCAATGTTTCATGAATGAGTATGATATGAAGATGTAATTCTCACAACTAATCACAATGAGTATTTCCATAACCAATCACATAATATATTTCCACAACCAACCATAATGATGTATTCCCACAACCACATGAGCCAATAGCACCTATTATTTTCGTTTAATCCATGAATTTTCACATGTCTCATATGCCAATAAAGTCTGAATATAATCACAATACACCAATGGTACCACATTAAATAACACAATACCATTATTCATATGTATTCAAGCCTATCAATATCACGTAGAACCCCCCACACGGTCAAACATATCACATAATATCTCAATTTCGACATTTACATCACATATACGCCCCCACATGTGCACAACACATAGATAGTCATTTTTTATGATTATTTTTCACCCTTAACGTGCATTTTGTATCAACATTTATTACCCAGCCCAGTCTAAAAGAGTTAAACCATAACCAACCTTAAAAGTTAAAACTGGTCCGCTACACTTGAACCCGCGACCTTACTTTTCACGAACAATTCCAAACTCCACTAAAAATATAAAATATAAAATTTATGCGTCAATACAAAAACAACAACAACAATATTGACTATTTTTTATTCAGGATCAAAACGGACCCCCAAAATGGATTTCTGAAAAAGGAGGGCAAAATCGAAACTTTATTTCAAAAAAACATGTTTTCCATATTTTTAGGAACCTACAGCTGAAAAACCAAGTTAAATCGATAAAAAACAGAGTTCAAATCAAAGAAAAATTATTTTTGAGCTTTACCGGGTAAAATCTTTGAAATCCGGATTAAAATCAAGAATCAGAGTTGTTTTAAAATTTAAATTGATGAAATACTAGTAAATATAAGATAAAAATATTATTCAAGTGAAAAAGAGTGAAATTTGGTTTAAAATCATGCCCTAAGATTTTGGGGGTTTTGGAGAATTTATTAAGAAATTACTAAGAAAAGGGTGAATTCTTACTTTTAATCCGTAATAAAACAAAAAAAAAGGTGTTAATCTAGCTTTTCAAGCTTGCACAAGCTTCACTTTTAAGCTCCCAAACTATTTAGGGTTTAACTCTCAAGAGGCAAGATGAAAAATAAGCAAAAAAGGTTATTTATCAGTGCAGATTTTTCTGCACTGCTGTCAAAAGAAAAAGCTGTTTTTTTTTAAACTCAATCTAGACTTCAACGGGGTGTCTGGGGTTCGTTCGGAGTCCGATACATGCAAACGAACTATAAAACCATACTAAATTCGATGTTCCGGACGCGTTGGATATCAGATTTTCAAAAGAACATCATTTTCACAAAGTTGACCCCCAAAATTTAAAATTATAATTTTCCAAATCGAAAGTCGAAATGAGATTTAAAAGCCATAAAAAATCATACCAAATATTGTAACACCCTAAAATCAAAATTTCGAATCTGCTGGCAAAATCAAATTTTTTATTCGAGGTCGTTTCGATCAAATGTGGATCCCACACCCATATTTCTAATTTTTCAACTTTCCGATCAATAGGTTGAAATGAACTTGGATGCACCGGGACTCGAACCAAAGGTCTACCTAGCCTAAAATCGATATTGTGGAGCTGGTTATGCAGTCCGTTCGATCATCCATCACACGGATCAAAATATATTCACATTAGTCCAAAATAAGACTCTCGAAGCCGTCAAAAACCACAATATAGCATAAATGGTACCAAAATGC
>NC_061120.1:188048160-188056131 GCF_002878395.1 Capsicum annuum | reverse complement strand
ATTATTATTATTATTATTATTATTATTATTATTATTATTATTATTATACAAATCATGTAAATTGATAATACACATTCAAATGAGGTAAAAAAGAAAAGGATAACTATTAAAGGAGATAAAAAGAAGTAATTATTTAGAAGCACTCTTAACTAAACAACTAATATTCAAATGAAGTACAAAAAAAAAAAAGGATAAAACGTGTATTTGTTACTACAAAAAAGGAGTTTAGTTTTTTTTGTTGTTTGGGCAAAACCTTGTAGGAGTCAAGGAGTTTAGTTACTTTTTCCATTTTAATTAATCTTCTTATCTTTCCTTTTTTTTTTCTTTTTTTCCTTTTAAAGATAAAAATAAAAAATATGCAAGGATAATATAGATAGTTATTCTTGTTTTTAATAAATATGTTATTTTTCAGAAAAAAATTCAAATTTATTTTATAATTTAAATATTTTGTTAAGAAAATATCTTGTTGTTTTACTAATTTAGAATGTATATAAATATTTATTTTTACAATCAAATTTAAAAATAATCTTGTCATTTAATTAAAAAATATGCAACTACTTTTACATAAATAAATATTTAAAATAAATGAGATAATAATATTAATTATTACTATTATTATTATTAATAATAATTTATTATTAGTGTATTTATTATTATTATTATTACTATCACATAGATACTGCCCACTACTATGTATTACTATTGCTATTACTACTATGAGAATGAAAATTTTAAGTACTGTGGGTATGAGTTTGAGTAACTATTTATTTTAAAATTTTGAAAAATTGGATAAATCTATAGGGAAAAAAATGAGCAAATTTTTTATTTTCACAAGGAATCCTGCATACTTGGAGCAAATTTTAGTTAACAATCTAAAATTTATTTTCCATTTATTTTCCTAATTTTATCCTTTTTCTAAAAAAAAATCTTTTTCAAAATAAAAAGTGGCCTTTCCCCCTTTTTAACATGTATCTAATATTAGACTGGGTCAAACATTAATTTAAATAGACAGGTATTTTTAATTTAATGAATAAACTTAATTCAACCACTTTTATTAAAATGAACAATTATTTTTAATTTAAATTCATACTACTACTACTACTACTTCTACTACTACTCCTACTACTCCTACTACTGCTGCTGCTGCTAAAATTTAAAATTTTATAGTATTTAAATTTTAAAAGAGATAATTTTGAAGTAGTAAAATCTATTAGAATTTTTTAATTATGGATTTTTATTTTTAAGATAATGACTTTTTTCTAAAAAGGATGATGTATCTCAAATTCAAGTATTTAAATTTTTTTAATTTGAATTTTTTATTACAATACTATTAAGCTTTGTCTAAAAAACTGCCATATAGCTTAACAATAGCTTACCACGTGGCTTCTTCTGGTGCTTCTTCCTCTCTCTCTCTCTCTCTCTGATACAAGTACGACCACGAAGATGGACTGATGTGAGAATGTAATGAACTCGGGGCTTGGAGTGTATGAGTGAAGGACTTAAAATACACCAAACTGACCTTAATCTCACACTTGGATTGTAAAGTGGAGCCTTGGAACACAACAAGGCAGCCCCTAAATACACTTGAAGGGAGTCAAGCTCTTAAAAGGGCATTTTGGATATTTTGTATTTTATTTATAACCTAGTATAAATAGAACATTGTAGGGCTTTTAGACTTAGATTATTCATGATGTTTTAAGTCTTGAAACACAAAGAAATACAAGTCCTCTCTCCTTGAGGCACAAAAACCGAAATTAGGCATTGAGAGTGTGGAATTACTCTTGTTGATCTCATGGCTTAGAAACGTGATGCTTGAGAGGTGGATTTTGACCTTGTGTCTTCGTAAGAGATAGGTGAACGTTGTGTGTAGTGTTAATGGTCCAAGAGTGGAATATGCTCTTGGGTTCTTAAGATTATACTTCATTAAGTCTATCTAACTATCCCTTTACTTTTATTGTAATCTTGTAGTAGTTTGTGTTCTTGTAACCGTTTCTATCTCTTGTTAGTAAAACCGTGTGTTGTTCCTATCTTTTTCTTATTGTCCATCTCGCCATATTGTTTCTGTTTTGGTGTATTTACATCTTCAATATCTTGTTGTTATTGTATTTTCATTGTTGTTGTAGTGAATCCGAGAGTGGTCACCAAAGGGGTCCTCAGTTCTTCAAACTTGTGGACTAATTTGGTGTTTGTTTTGTGTTTTCCTTGTTCTTCTTGTATCATTTGATATCAAAGAATGACTTTATCTTGTTCCTACAAGATCAATCTTGGGCTATCTTGATAGAAAATTCAAAATAAAAAGTATTAGAAAACTAAAAAATCAAAAAGAAGCAAATCTGTCCATTTTGTATTCTTGGCCGAGATTGTGTTATTGTTGTGTCTTGGCCGAGATTTTTACTTGTTTTGTTATTTCTAATGTTATTTTTCTTCATATCTAACACTCTTGAGTCTAAATCTAAGTTTGAGCTTACATTGTTGGTGTTGTTTTCGTGAACATAGGGCTTAACTGAATTGTTGTTGAAACATTGTTGTGGTGGATTGTTTTGACCTTGTGGTCTTCATCTTGTTGTTGTTCTAAGCTTGTCCACGTGATATTGTTGTTCATCGGTGTCCTAAGAACCATTTTGTTGAAATTGTAGTTGTCTTGGCCAAGTGTTGAAGATATTGTATTGTGAAAATTAGAAGTTGACCGTGTGAAAATTGTGGTATTTTTGGAGATTGTTGTTGGTTGTTCTTGGTGATTGTTGATATTGTTCTTGAAGTTCTTCACAACCTTCATAGCTTGTTAATATAAAGTGAACATTAGATCTATAAAGGTGAACGAAAAAGGGATGAAGCTTTGTTAGTCTTGAAACCATTACTCATCAAATAGTTAATCACATCCCAACCACTTTCCAACAACTTTCCATAAAATAAGGGTCCATGTTATAAGGAGAAGTACAAGAAAGTCAAAGTATTGTAAACTTGAATTTGAAAAGGCTCCAAGACTTGTTTTAATTTTCCTCCTTTAAACAAATTCCACCAATTCCTAAATTGTAAATTGACCAAGACTTGAGATTGGACAACAAAAATTGTTAGAAACCGCAACCAATTACGTGTTGCCACATCATTATTATTACTGTTCACGCAACAATTTTGGCTCAAATTTCAGATTGGTCCGAACACTAATTGACAAGCTAGTAAACTCCTACTAGATTGTAAATTAGTTTTATGTCTGTTTGTTCGTGTTAACGTTCTTTGTGTGCTTTTCTCTTTTGTGAATTCATTGTATCTTGTTGATTCAAGTTCGTAAGCAAATTTTCTTTGAGTCAACTCGAACAAAAATCTATTCCGGACCAAGGTGAACTCCTCCCTCAATCACTCATGAAGTACAAGCCGACTTTCAACACTTGTGAAACCAAGTATGAGGTAAAAATTGAGAGTGAGAGTGTGGTGAGGCATTTTTGAGCTAAAAAGTTTATTTGTTTTGTTGTTCGTTGTTATCTTTTCTTTAAGGTACCATGGCTTCCACCAATCTCGATGCCACATTTGACCGCATCACCGATAATATTTAAGACATGAAATGACACGTTGAAAGGCTATGCCAATTAGTATCCACACTTATCCCAACAAATCCAAAACCTAAGGTCCAAACACCTTGCGGTGAGATCTTCCCGAAGGAGGTTGCTGCCAAAAATTGTGAAGGACTTTCACACCAAGGTAAATATGAACATACTCATGAACGTAAATGTAAAATATCTATCTCTTATACTTTGGTACATGTGGATGATGAACCTGTGACTAATAAGCCGTTGAGTGTGAGTAGTATCTTACCTACGTATGAGTACATTGATTCCTTACCACTTGTAGATAATGTAAATGTTGTGCGAGTCGATACACTAGTTGATCCTATAGATGACCGAATCGACTCTTCTAGTAAGATCAATTTGTGTCCACCTAGTGTTGAAGCTATTGTGTTGAATGAAAGTACATCGTCGTATGAAAATTGTGTTGACCAACTTGTGTGTAAAACTTGCCCACCACTTGAGAATATGAGTGATGTGATTAATGAGTCTTAAGTGAGTGAAGAATTTAAAAATGTTGGTCAAGAAAAAAGAAGTAAACCCGTGAGCCTATGTTGTTGTAAGGATTCTAATGTTTGCTTGGCTCATAGGGTTAATCGTGTGCTTGACATATCTTTGGAACTTGATAATGATTCCTTAGAGAGTGAAAGTTCCGAATCTGTCCGCGGGTTAGATCATTCACTCTTTAGGTACAATGTCTTGTTTGAAGATAGTTTAAACACTCCTAATAGACCTAGTGTTGAAAATAATGGTATAGCTTGCCTTAGAAGCTATAGCATATATGCTAACCCACTATGGTGTGACAAAATTCCTCCTAAAGATGGAAATCTCTTCTTGAAAGATGAGAGTACTCTTAAGGGAAAGGAATGTGTGGTCTTGAAAACTACTTCTTCTTCTACTTTGTGTGGTTTTTTCGAGGACACCATAGTAGAAGTAGAATTGAGTGCCACCTTTCTCTACTCTCTCTTTACTTATGATGATATGTATGCTAATGTAGAGAGTAGGCCGTGTGGTTGTGGTAAAGACTACGGGAAATGGGTGTGTTGTTTAGACCCGTGTTTATGGCCACTCTTCCCATTTGATCCCGGTACTATCTTAGGGTTGGGAAGATTTACTCGCGGCTTAGGTGCATTTCTTTTGGGTGCTTATCATAGCAAAGTCCTTGGTGAATTTGTCGATGGATTCATAATGTTTAACACTAAGAACTCTTGTTTATATGTCAAATGTGAACCACCTTGGCATGTCAAGATTTGTAGTTGGCCGAGACTTGAGCTCAAAGGGTCCTCGGTTTTTTTTTTTGGAGTGGGCTTTTGAGTGTTTTGAGTGCATACCATTATTGTTTATTTTTGCTAATCCTAACCCTCATGCCATGAGGAAGTGTTCTTTTTTGTCTCTCTTTGATTTTGCAAGGCATGGATTCGAGGTCGAATCCTTTTTAAGGAGGGAAGGATGATACAAGTACGACCACGAAGATGGACACATGTGAGAATGTAATGAACTCGGGGCTTGGAGTGTGCGAGTGAAGGACTTAAAACATACCAAACCGACCCTAATCTCACACTTGGAGTGTAAAGAGGAGCCTTGGAACACAACAAGGTAGCCCCTAAATACACTTGAATGGACTCAAGCTCTTAAAAGGGCATTTTGAACATTTTGTATTTTATTTGTAACCTAGTATAAATAGAACATTGTAGGACTTTTAGACTTAGATTATTCATGATGTTGTAAGTCTTGAAACACAAATAAACACAAATCCTCTCTCCTTGAGGAACCAAAACCGAAATTAGGAATAGAGATTGGAAACGTGATGCTTGGGAGATGGATTCAGACCTTATGTCTTCGTAAGAGATAGGTGAACGTTGTGTGTAGTGTTAAGGGTCCAAGAGTGAAATATACTCTTTGGTTCTTAAGATTATACCTTCATTAAGTCTATCTAACTATTCCTTTACTTTTATTGTAATCTTGTAGTAGTTTGTGTTCTTGTAACCGTTTCTATATCTTGTTAGTAAAACCGTGTGTTGTTCCTATCTTGTTATTGTTGTCCATCTCGCCATATTGTTGCTGTTTTGGTGTATTTACACCTTCAATAACTTGTTGTTATTGAGTTTTCATTGTTGTTGTAGTGAATCTGAGAGTGGTCATCAAAGAGATCCTTGGTTCTTCAAACTTGTGGACTGATTTGGTGTTTGTTTCGTGTTTTTCTTGTGCTTCTTGTATCACTCTCTCTCTCTCCCTCTCTCTCTCTCTCTCTCTATATATATATATATATATATATACATACATACATATATATATATATGTATATGTTTCTGTCTTATATTAACGAAATTAATGAACTTATTCTAAAGAGTAATAAAATGAAATTAATCAAATATAGATATATTACTTCATTTCCGCCTTATATTAAAGGATTTGAGTATTTCAAATTTTCAACATTAGTTAGTTATGTATCAGAAATCACAATATATTCGACTCTCTAATATCCGCCTGCCCTTTTATAAAATTTTATGTAATATTCTAAAGTTGTAAGAGAGAAAGTAATTAACTTCTATAGTTATAAAATTCGTGCAAGTTGCTAAAAAATTATTTACATTTTCATATTTACTTTAAAATTAACATTTTCCCAATTTGAATAGTAGAAGTTTTCTCTCTTTTATCCTAACTTTTTAAAATGTCTATTTTTCCTTACATAGCCAATCTTTTTCTTTTTTTACTTCTTCAAATCATGATTTTATTAAAAAAATTTATATAACAAATCTTTGTAGGAAAAAATAAGCACCTATTGATTAGGAAAAAAGAAAAGAAAAGTGAGAAATAGTAACTTAAGTGCATACATTATTGACATTTAATAATGAAATGAATGAATAAGTTTTTCTTTAAAAAATTATTTATAATAATTAATATTTATTTATACAAGTAAAAATTATAGAGTCATAGTTTTACAGATATATTTTGATATAAGTAATAATAATAATTAATAAAAAAATAGAGGTATATTTTATAATAAATTCCTAAAAGATCATCCACTTATATTGTAACTAAATTATAATTTAAAAATAATAATTAATGACAAAACTCGTTTATCCATGTAGACAAATAAGAATAAGAGATAAGTAAAACTTAAATAAACATATATACTTAATACATGTAATGCTTAAGTAATATCATAAAAGATAGCATTAGATTTTGTAATAAGTTCATAAAAATTATTCTACTTATAATGTTAATAAACTTAAACAAAAATCTTTAATTATCTAGAAATGGTGAAACAGAACAAAGAGATAAGGCTTCTAAACTTTTATTGAATATTAGCGTGAAATGACTGTATTGCCCTTGATCGTCCTCTAACTCACCTTTCTATATAATAAAATATATAGAGAGATTATTTTAATTATTATTATTATTGGTACATTTGAAAATATAAGTTTATGAAAAGTAGTAAAAGATCATTACTGTGATGTGACTACTTTTACGTATAACGTACTACCATTATTATTATTATTATTATTATTATTTTAATAGTTTTTTTATCTTTTCTTGTTTTGTAAATAAATTATATTTAAATATATTTTGTAACATTTAAATTTTAAAAGAGATAAATTTAAAATAGTATATGTTTATTAGAACTCTATAAGCTAATGATAATTTTTTTATAAAAGAAATCTAATATTTTCAAATTCAAATATTCCTATCTTTTAATTCAAATTGTTTTCTACTACTACCATATTTTATTTTATTTTCAAATTAAGAGCAATACAACTTGTGTATTACTACTACTATTATTTATTGCTTATTATTATTATTATTATTATTATTATTATTATTATTATTATTATTATTAAAATAAACATAAACTCTCTCTCATAAAAGAGATAAGTTTGAAATAATAATAGTCTATTAGAATTCTTCAATTATGATTTTCTAGTTATTAAGATAATGTATCTCAAATTCAAATACTTAATCTTTCAATTCAAAATTTTTATTACAATATATTTAGCTTTATCTTATGATATTTTTTAATTTTGTCTTAAAAACTGCGATGTGGTTATTTTAACATGTTGTCACTTGGCATCTTATTTTATATATATATATATATATATATATATATATATATAGGTGTTATTGTTCCAAAAATTATGGAACCTAGTTGGAGATAAGAAATAAAAGTAAGTGGATACGTTGTTGGAAAGAGGGTGGGGGTAGGGGTGACAATTTCAACTCATATTTGTGAAAGGAGTTCATTTAATTCATATTTATTGAGTTGGATCACTCATATTTCAAATAGGTAAATATAGACATCAACTCATTTTAAAAGCTCATACAAACATAGGCAAAATAGGAATCCATTTATACACAGAGATCACCCACCTATACTTAAACTTTCAGTTTTTTTTCGTTTTTCATTTTTTTT
>NC_061120.1:188047229-188048060 GCF_002878395.1 Capsicum annuum | reverse complement strand
TATATATATAGGTGTTATTGTTCCAAAAATTATGGAACCTAGTTGGAAATAAGAAATAAAAGTAAGTGGATACGTTGTTGGAAAGAGGGTGGGGGTAGGGGTGACAATTTCAACTCATATTTGTGAAAGGAGTTCATTTAATCCATATTTATTGAGTTGGATCACTCATATTTCAAATAGGTAAATATGGACATCAACTCATTTTAAAAGCTCATACAAACATAGGCAAAATAGGAATTCATTTATACACAGAGATCACCCACCTATACTTAAACTTTCAGTTTTTTTTCGTTTTTCATTTTTTTTGTTTTTCTCTTTTTGTTTTTTTTTCTTTTTTTTTTTTTTTATCTTTTTCTTTTTTACACGTTTTTTATATTTTCTTTTTTTTCTTTCTCATTTTTTTCATCTATTTTTTTTCTTTTTATTTCTTTTTCTTTGCATTCTCTTTTTTTATTTTCGTTTTCCCCATTTTCATTCTTGTTTCATCATTTTTCTCCTTTTTCTCTTTTTTTTTTTGTATTTTTTTCTTATATTTTTTGTTGTCATTGTATTTTATATATTTTTTATACTTTATATTTATTTTTATCATACTATACAATGTATAAATTTATCATTTGTATTTATATACAAATAAGTATATGAATTAATTATAATTTCTTGAGACCTACATGAGTTAGCAAACATAAGCTTCTAATTATTTCATTTATCCTAAGTTTCAATTAATTACAATTCATAGCATCTCTTACCAATTAAATACAATTCATAATCTCTCTTATTTATTTTCTCCTTTTTTCTTTTTTTTTTCTTTTTTATTTTTTCTTTTTTTTTTTT
>NC_061120.1:188036300-188044229 GCF_002878395.1 Capsicum annuum | reverse complement strand
TACAATTATTCACATGTATTCAAGGCTATCAATATCACATAGGACCCACACGGTCAGACATATCACATAATAATTCAATTTCGACAATTACATCACATATAGGCTCCCACACGGGCACAACACATAAATAACCATTGTTCATGATTATTTTCCATCCTTAACATGCATTTTGTATTATCATTTACTACCCAACCCAGTCTGAAAGAGTTAAGCCACAACCTACCTCGAAAGCCAAAACTGGTCCGCTGCACTTGAACCCGCGACCTTACTTTTCACGAACAATCTTGAACTCCACTAAAAATATCAAATATGAAATCTATGCATCAGGACAAGACCAACGACACCCATATTGACTACTTTTGGTTCGGGGTCAAAACGGATCTCCAAAACGGTTTCCAAAAAGGAAGGGTAAAATCAGAATTTTACTTCATAAATATGTTTCCCATATTTTTAAGAACCTACAGATGAAAACCCAAATTAAATAGAGTCAAAAACGGGGTTCAAATTGAAGATAAATCATTTTTGAGCTTTACCGGATAAAATCTTTGAAATTCGGGTTAAAATCAAGAATCGGAGTTTTTTAAGAGTTAAATTGATGAAAAACTAGTAATTATAAGATAAAAATATTATTCAAGTGAAAATAAGTGCAATTGGATTTAAAACTAAGCCCTAAGATTTTTAGGATTTTGAAAAATTAATCAAGAAATTACTAAAAAAAATGGTGAATTCTTACCTTTAATCCGTAATAAAACCAAGAAAAGGGTGTTAATCTAGCTTCCCAAGCTCTCACAAACTTTACTTTTAAGCTCCCACACTATTTTAGGATTTAAATCCCAAGAGCCAAGATGAAAATGAGCAAAATAGGCCAAAAAGGGTGAAAATCTTCTATTTATTGCAGATTTTCTGCAATAGCAGTTTTTTTGTTGGTTGATCAGACTTCGACGGGGTGCTCGGGATTCGTTTGGAGTCCGACACATGCAAACGAACTATGCAATCATACTAAATTTGACGTTCCGAACGCGATGGCAATATCAGATTTTCAAAAAAAGCATCATTTTCACAGAGTTGACCCCGAGATCTAAAATTATAATTTTCCAAACCGAGGGTCGACATGAGATTTAAAAGTTGTAAAATCATACCAAATATGCTAACACCCTAAAATTGATATTCCAGATCTGTTGGTGAAGTCATATTTTTCATCTGAGGTCGTTTCTATCAAATGTGGTCCCACACCCATATTTCTAATTCTCCAACTTTCCGACCAATAGGTCGAAATGAGCTCAGGTGCACCTGGACCCAAACCAATGGTCTACCTAGCCTAACATCGATATTCCGGAGCTATTGGCGCAGTCTGTTCGACCATCCATTGCATGGATCAAAAGATATCCATATAAGTCCAAAATAAGGCTCTTGAAGCCTTCAAAAACCACAATATTGCATAAATGATACCAAATGCATCGAAAATTATGCCAATCACTCCCACACCCCAGAAATATCATAATCCAACTACGGGGGAGGGGGATAAAATAGTCAAATTAGACAAAATCACAAATATCACATACTTCATCAAATTTTTAGGTCGTTACATCATGCACCACTAAAAATCTAGTTCGACTTCGAACTAAGGCAACGAAATACCTGAATCGATGAAGAGTTGAGGATAAGAACTATGTGCATCAGACTCAACCTCCCAAGTAACCTCATCTACAGGTCGATGTTGCCACTGGACCTTAACCACAGGGATCACTCTAGAGCACAACTGTCTAACATTCCTAGCCAAAATGGAAACTGGCTCCTCAACAAAGGGCATCTGCTCATCTAACTGAACCGGCTCCCAATGAATGAAATGAAACTTATCAGGAATATAGCGACGCAACATAGAAACATGAAAAACTGGATGAACAACTGATAATTAAGGGGGCAAAGCCAACTCATAAGCCACATCACCAAGAGTCCAAAGAATCTCAAATGGACCACGTTTGGCCCGATCAGGCTTATTCTTCTTAATAAGGTCGAGCTGCTATCGATGCTTATACCTAGGGCTAAGCTTGCCCTTCTTCCCAAACCTCATCACACCCTTCATGGGTGAAACTCGAAGGAGAACATGATCACCAACACCAAATCTCAAGGCATGAAGTCTATCCTTCAAAACCTAGATAGTCCGCTCTTTCTGGCCATCAATCTAGAGGTAAAATGTTGTGCTAAGATCAACCTAAGTACCCAACTCATCCTGAAAGCCTTCCAAAAGTGAGATGTGAACACAAAACCTCAATTTAAAATAATGGACACCCACGTACCATGCAGATGCATAATCTCATGAATGAAGATATGGGCTAACCTCTTAGCACTAAATGTGACCTGAACTGGAATAAAATGAGCTGACTTAGTCAATCGATCCACAATGAACCGAACACTATCAAAACCACGAGAAGTACGAGACAACCTAGTCACGAAGTCCATAGTGATCCTTCCCACTTCCACTTGGGAACGGATAACCTCTTAAGCAAACCACCAGGTCTTATATGCTCGGCTTTCACCTACTAACAACATAGGCAAGGAGCCACAAAATCTGCTATATCTTGCCTTATACCACCCCACCAGTAGGGCAGTCTTAAATCATAATACATCTTAGTCACACCTAGATAGATACAATATCTAAAACAATGGGCCTCCTCCAAGATCAACCTAATCCAATCACCACTCTCGGCATACAAACTCAACCCTCAATCCTCAAAACTCCATCTGAATTAAGTAAGGATTCCTTAGTCTCCCCACTCAACATCTTATCTCGAATCAACCCCAATCCAATATAGTCAAACTGATGAGCTCGAATCTACTCTATCAAAGAAGATCTAGCATCCACAAATGCCAAAAAATGGCTCGATGTTGAAATATCAAGCATAATCATCTGGTTAGCTAAAAACTGAACCTCTAAGGCCAAAAGCCTCTCCTAGATCAAAATATACGCCAAACTACTCATGCTAGTCAATTTTTGGCTCAAGGCATCCGCAACCACATTGCCTTGCCCGGATAGAAGAGAATAGTTAAGTCATAATCCTTAAGTAACTCAAGCCAACGGCGCTGCCTCATATGAAGATCTCGCTGGGTGAAGAAGTACTGAAGGCTATGATGATCTGAGAAGATCCCACAATGGACTCCATACAAGTAGTACCTCCATAACTTCAAGGCAAACACAACTGCACACATCTCTGAATTATGGGTAGGATAATTCCTCCCATGAGGCTTCAACGAATGAGATGCATACACAATCACCTTGTCCTCCTACATCAACATACCACCTAATCCAACACCAGAAGTATTACAAAAACTGGTAAAGCCCACACCCTCCTTGGACAAAGCCAATATATGAGCTGAAGTCAACAAGTCCTTGAGCTTTTGGAAGTTTGCCTCACAAGCATCAGACCACTGGATAGAAATCTTTTTTTGAGTCAACTTAGTCAATGGAGTTGTAATGGATGAAAAACCCTCAACAAAATACCAATAATAACCCGCCAAGTCAACAAAACTCCAAATCTCAGTGGGCGAAGTAGGTCTATCCCAATCACGAACTACTACAACCTTGGCTGGATCAATCATAATACCTTCCTTAGTCACTATATGATCCAAGAAAGAAACAGACTCCAACCAAAACTCGCACTTAGAGAACTTCATGTACAACTTCTCATCCCTCAATCTCTGAAGCACAATACGCAAATGCTCCTCATGCTCAACCTCACTCTTGGAATTCACCAAGATATCATCTATAAACACAATAACAAATGAGTCAAGATATGGTCGAAACACCTAATTCATCAACTCTATGAATGAGGTAGAGGAATTTGTCAACCTAAAAGACATGACCAAGAACTCATAATGACCATATCGAGTCTGAAAGGCTATTTTCGAAATATCTGAAGCTCTAATCCTCAAATGGTGATAACCAAACCACAAATCAATCTTAAAAAACAACGCAACACATTGAAGCTGATCAAACAAATCATCGATGCGAGGAAGAGGATACTTATTATTAACCATCACCTTATTCAACTATCGATAATCAATTCACATCCATATAGACCCATCATTTCTCTTCACAAACAAGACAAACGTACCCCAAGGTGAAACACTAAGTCGAATAAATCCCTTATCCAATAACTCTTGTAACTGAGTCTTTAGTTTCTTTATCTCTACTGGGGCCATCCTATAAGGAGGAATAGAAATGGGCTTGGTACCCGACTCAACATTAATACTAAAATCAATATCTCGATCCGAAGGCATACCAGATAAGTCCATAGAAAACACATCCATAAACTCACGGACGACACGAACAGAATCTAAGAAAGGAGGCAAAACACCACTGGTGTCACGAATATGGGCCAAGTAAGAAAAACATCGCCTCTCAACCAATTTACAAGCCTGAACATAAGATATAATTCTCTTAGGACCCAAATAAAGTACACCCTTCCAAGCTATCCTTGTCACACTAGCCAAAGCTAAAGTCACAGTCTTAGCAAAACAATCTAAGATAACATAATAATGAGCCAACCAATCCATACCCAAAATAACATTAAAATCAACCATATCTAACACAAGCAATTCTACCAAAGTCTCACACCCGGCAAAAGTCACAACACAAGATTGATGCACCTAATCCACCACTAAAAAATCACCTACCGAGGTAGATACACGAATAGGAATGGAAAGAGGCTCACTAACAGAATCAAAATCCAAAGCAAAATACACAGACACATAGGAAAAAATTGATCTAGGATCAATAATACAGATGCAGGTATGAAACAAATGGAACAGTACTTGAGATCACAATATCTGACTGGTATAGCGTAACACTGTCCACGACTACCAACTGGTTGAGTAGCCCCATGACCACCAACATAGGCTCTACCATCTCTACCTCTTGCACCTTTGGTAGAACCCCTACCTCTCATAGCTGAAATAGAAATAGCTCTAAATACACGGCGAGAACAGTCCTTGGCCATATGGCCAATCTTATCACACACATAGCAACTTTTACGGCCAGTCTCAACAAAAGAAAGTATAATTAAGCCCGAACGGCCACCCTAAATTACTGAACTAAAAGATCCACTAGCTGAACTTTATAAAATCACCTGCACTGGCCTACTATGGTATCCATGAGAACCTCTAAAATCTCTACCTCGATAAGTCTAACTCCTAAACTCACCAAAACGTCGCACCTTTTTGGTGCCTCCCTGAGATGCACTAAGAATATCCTTTGTCATCTTTGCATAAGCCACTATACCCTAGAAAGAAACGTCAAACACAACCATCTGAGATGTAGCCAACTAAAGAGGAACATCCAAACCCTTCACGAACTTTCGAACCTTCGAACCTTCTCAGACTCAATGAAAATGCTATCATAGGAATATCTGGACAGAGTATGGAAGTATGTCTTATACTCAAAAACTGTCATTAAGCCCTTCTCCAAATGATCAAACTCAGCTCGCATACGATTTTTTCAAACTAAAAGGCACAAATCACTCTAGAAAAACCTCGATGAACTGATGCCAAGTCATCTAAGGAGAATCACAGGGTATATAATTGACAAGCGACCTCCACCAATCTCTCTCTCCATCTCTCAACTGATAGTAGTAGAAGCCACACAATCCACGCAAAAAGAGTGAAACACAACTCAGAACACAAGATATAAAAGAATTCGTACGATAAGGAATAAAATAAGGGAGGTTTCTTAAAGACATCCTATAGTCTCTCGAAGATAGATACGGACATCTACATATCGATTCGTGAGACTCTATTAGACATCATGTTCTTACACCATTGAGATCAATGAAACCTGGCTACTCTGATATCAATTTGTCATGACCCAAAAATGAGGGTAACAATGGCACTTGTCGCGGCGTACCTTGACAAGTAAGCCTGTCACCCAAACTGATATGAAAAGAGGAAAAGACAGAAATATCCCAAGATAAGGCTTCTAGAACAAAACTGAACCATATAAGTAATCATAACAATGCGGAAAGAACTTATCCAAAATACTAATCATACCCAAAATCAGGTATTAATAGTATAAGAATTACTAATACAATCCAAGAGAGTCAAATACATTGGAAAAATAACCACAAAGGAATAATAATTGTCTCTAAATACTAATAAAGACATATCTACTATAAAAAGATAGAGGTGAACTTCGGACGCATTAATGTCTAACCGCTACCTTGGAAGCTTCAACAATCGCCCGAGTCAATCAAGTGAGGCACACTTGAGCTAGGACCTGCACCGAAAGGGAGCAGTAGGCATGAGTACGGTCCACTTATACTCAATAGGTATCATAGGCCGACCAAGCAGAGTAGTAAATAAAGCATACAAAATATACACTAAGGGCACGTCTCCTGCAATCAGAAAACATCCCACAATGGTAGCCCACACCACTTGCACTAACAATTTTAATATATCTCACATATATCACAACAACACACCAAGATATAAAATACAAGTATATATTATGTCACATATAAATAGAATAAGAGAGAATATGTAGATACAAGATCATAAAATATAAGTAAAGAAAGGTAAGCCAAATGCATGGATGACAAGTCAATAAGGCAATACAACACAACATAAACTCAATAAAATAAGTATGTATATGATGATGATGATGACGACGACGATGATGATGTATGAGGTCATTGCACAACCTCCAGGATCATCGCATAATCCCTGTATACACCTACGGAGCTAAAGCTTCCCTACATAGGGCCTAGAGGGGGTTCGTCAACCCGTATACAATCTACATATCTCATGTCTTCTTTCTGGAACATCCCTCAGAAAGGATTTTATAAGGTGTTATAATATCTTTTAAAAAGGTTTTGCCAGTGTTTCTTAGATGTTGCCACGATGGTACTAGTGTTTCATGAATGATTAAGATATGAAGATGTAAAACTCACAACCAATCACAATGAGTATTTCCAGTACCAACCATATGATAATTTGATATATTTCCACAGCTGCATAAGTCAATATCCACTCATTATTTTCGTTTCATCTATGAATTTCCACATGTCTCATATGCCAATAAAGTATGAATATAATCACAATACAACAACGGTACCGCATTAAGCATTTTAACAACACAATACAATTATTCATATGTATTCGAGGCTATCAATATCATATAGGACCCCACACGGTCACACATATCACATAATAACTCAATTTCGACAATTACATCACATATAGGCCCTCACACGGGAACAACACATATATAGTCATTTTTCATGATTAGTTTTCACCGTTAACATGCATTTTGTATCATCATTTTCTATCCAACTCAGTCTGAAAGAGTTAAGCTATAACCTACCTCGAAAGTCGAAACTGGTCTGCTACTCTTGAACCCACGATCTTACTTTTCACAAATAATTCCGAACTCCATTAAAAACATCAAATATGAAATATATGCGTAAAGACAAAACCAACAACACTCATATTGACTACTTTTAGTTCGGGGACAAAACGGACCCCCCAAAACGGGTTTCCAAAAAAGAGGGGAAAAATCAAAACTTTACTTCAAAACATGTTCCCCATATTTTTAGGAACCTACAGCTGAAAACCCAAGTTAAATCGAGTCAAAAATGGAGTTTAAATCAAAGAAAAAACTATTTTTGAGCTTTATCGGGTAAATTCTTTAAAATTCGGGTTAAAATCAAGAATCGGAGTTTTTTTAAGAGTTAAATTGATGAAAAACTAGTAATTATAAGATAAAAATATTATTCAAGTGAAAAGAAGTGAAATTGGGGTTTAAAATCAAACCCTAATATTTTTGGGGTTTTAAGAAATTAATCAAGAAATTACTAAGAAAATAGTGAATTCTTACCTTTAATTAGTAATTAAACCAAGAAAAAGGTGTTAATCTAGCTTCCCAAGCTCTCACAAACT